>NW_006408755.1:343522-351844 GCF_000296735.1 Chrysochloris asiatica
GTAGCTAATTTTCAGTATATGGACATGTTGGACTATTATGCCATGTAGCTACTATTCTGTATATGGATATGTTGGACTGCTCTGCCATGTAGCTAGCTCTAAGTATATGGACATGTTGGAATCATTAGCCATGTAGCCAGTTCTCTGTGTATGAACATATTAGACTCATCCTCCTTGCAGCAAGTCCTGTATATATACACATGTTGGACTTATATGCATTTTGTAGCTAATTCTCAGTATATGGATATGTTGGATATTTTTGCCATGTAGCTAGTACTCTGTATATGGATACGTTGGACTACTCTGCCATGTAGCTAGCTCTCAGTATATGGAAATATTGGAATCATCAGCCTTGTAGCCAGCTCTCTGTTTATGAACATATTGGACTCATCTGTGTTGTAGATAGCCCTCTAAAAATACACATGTTCGACTCACCTGCAATGTTGCTAACTCTCAGTATATGGACATGTTGGATTCATCTGCCATGTAGCTAGTACTCTGTATATGGACATGTCGGAGTACTCTGCCATGTAGCTAGTTCTCAGTATATGGATATGTTGTACTCATCTGCCATGTAGCTAGAACTCTGTATATGGAAATGTTGCACTTACTCTGCCATACAGCTAGCTCTCTGTATTTGGACATTGTGGACTCATCTGCCATGTAGCTAGCTCTCTGTGCATGGATATGTTGGACTAATCTGCCATATAGGTAGCTCTCTGTATATGAACATATTGGACTTGTCTGCCTTGTAACGAGCTCTTTGTATATGGTCATTTTGGACTCATCAGTCATGTAGTCAACTCACTGTATATGAACATTTTGAACTCATCTGCTTTTTAGCTAGACCTCTAAATATACAAATGCTGGATATATCTGCCATTTAGCTATCTCTCAGGATATGGACATGTTGGACTCATCTTCCATGTAGCTAGTACTCTGTATATGCACATGTTGGACTAATCTGGCATGTAGCTAGCTCTCAGTATATGGACACGTTGGACTCATCTGCCAAGTAGGTAGCTATCTGTTCATGGATTTGTTGGACTGATCTGCCATGTAGGTAGCTCTCTGTATTGAACATATTGGACTTGTCTGCCATGTAGCTGGCTTTCTGTATATGGACATGTTGGACCCATCAGCCATGTAGCCAGCTCTCTCTGTATGAACATGATGGACTCACCTGTCTTGTAGCTAGTCCTCTATATATACACAAGTTGGATTCATCTGCCATGTAGCTAACTCCCAGTATATGGACATGTTGGACTCATATGCCATGTAGCTACTACTCTGTATATGGACATGTTGTACTACTCTACCATGTAATTAGCTTTCATTATATGGACACGTTGGACTCATCTGCCATGTAGCTAGAAGTGTGTATATGGAAATGTTGCACTACTCTGTCAAGTAGCTAGGTCCCCGTAACTGGACATTTTGGATTCGACTGCCATGTAGCTAGCTCTCGGTGCATGGATATGTTGCTATGATCTGCATTTTGGTAACTCTCAGTATGTGAATATAATTGACTTTTCTGCATTGTAACAGGCTCTCAGTATATGGACACTTTGGACTCATCTGTCATGGAGCTAGCACTCTGTACATGGATATGTTGGACTGATCTGCCATGTAGGTAGATCTCTGTTTATAAACATATTCAACTTGTCTACCATGTAGCGAGTTCTCTGTATATGGACGTGTTGGACTCCTCAGCCATGTAGCCAGCTCTCTCTGTAAGAATATATTGGACTCATCTGCCTTGTAGCTTGTCCTCTATATATACACATGTTGGACTCATCTACCATGTAGCTTATACTCTGTATACTGACATGTTGGGCTACACTGACTTGTAGCAAGCTCTCAGTATATGTACATGTTGGAATCATCTACCATGTAGCTAGAACTCTGTATCTGTAAATGTTGCACTATTCTGCCATGTTGCTATCTCTCTGTATGTGGATGTTTTGGACTTACCTGCCATGAAGCTAGCTCTCGGTGCATGGATATGTTGGACTGATCTGCCATGTAGGTAGCCCCCTGTATATGAACATATTGAACTTGTTTGCCATGTAGCTAGCTCTCTGTATATGGACATGCTTGACTACTCAGCCATGTAGCTAGCTCTCTGTATATGGACACGTTGGACTACTCTGCAATGCAGCTAGCTTTCAGTATATGGAAACGTTGAACTCATATGTCATGTAGCTAGAATTCTGTATATGGAAATGTTGCCCTACTCTGCCATGTAGCTTCCTCTCTGTATATGGACAATTTGTACTCATCTGCCATGTAGTTAGCTCTCTGTGCATGGATATGTTGGACTGATATGCCATGTAGTTAGCTCTCTGTAAATGAACATATTGGACTTCTCTGCCATGAAGCTATCTCTCAGTATATGGACATGTTGGACTCATCAGGCACGTAGACAGCTCTCTTTGTAGGAACTTGTTGGACTTATCTGCCTTGTAGCTGGTCCTCTATATGTACACATGTTGGATTCATCTGCCATGTAGGTAACTCTCAGTACATGGACATGTTAAAATCTTCTGCCATGTAGCTAGTACTATGTATATGGACACGTTGGATTCATCTGTCATGTTGTTAGAACTCTGTATATGGAAATGTCACACTACTCTGCCAAGTAGTTAGCTCTCTGTATATGGACATTTTGGACTCGTATGCGGACATTTTGGACTTGTATGCAATGATAGGTTGGACTGATCTGCCATGTGGGTAGCTATCTCTATATGAACTTATTGGACTTCTCTGCCATGAAGCTAGCTCTCAATATATGGACATGTTGGACTCATCAGCCATGTAGCCAGCTCTCTCTGTATGAACATGCTGGACTCATTTGCCTTGTAGCTAGCCCTATTAATATACACATATTGGAACCATCAGCCATTTAGCATTCTCTCAGTATATGAACATGTTGGACTCATCTGCCATGCAGCTGGTACTCTGTATATGGACATGTTGGACTACATGGCCATAGCTATCTCTCAGTATATGGACACGTTTTAATGATCTGCCATGTAGTTAGAACTCTGTATATTGAAATGTTACACTATTCTGCCATGTAGCTAGCTCTCTGTATATGGACATTTTGGACTCGTCTGCCAAGTAGCTAGCTCTCTGTGCATGAATATGTTGGACTGATCTGCCATGTAGGTAGCTCCCTCTGTATGAACATATTGGACTGATCTGCCATGTTGCTAGGTCTATGCATATGGACATGTTTGACACATCAGCCATGTAGCCAGCTCCCTCTGTGAGAACATGATGGACTCACGTACCTCGGTGCTAGTCCCCTATATATACACAAGTTGGACTCATCTGCCATGTAGCTAACTCTCAGTATATGGACATGTTGGACACATCTGTCATGTAGCTAGTACTCTGTATATGGACATGTTGAACAACTCTGCCATGTAGGTATCTCTCAATATGTGGACACATTGGACTCATCTGCCATGCAGTTAGAACTCTGTATAAGGAAATGTTGCACTACTCTGCCATGTAGTTAGTTCTCTGTATATGGACATTTTGGACTCATCTGCCATGTAGTTAGCTCTCTGTGCATGGATATGTTTGACTGATCTGCAATGTAGGTAGTTCTCTGTATATGAACATATTGCCCTTCTCTTTATATGGACATGCTGGACTCATCAGTCATTTAAACAGATCTCAGTGAATGAACGTGTTGGACTCATCTGCCTTGTAGCAAGTCCTCTAAATATACACATGTTGGATTCATCAGTCATCTAGCTATCTCTCAGTATATGAATATGTTGGATTCATCTGTATATTGACATGGTGTACTCATCTGACATGTAGCTAGTGCTCTCTATATGGACATGTTGGTCTATTCTGCCATGTAGCTAGCTGTGTATATATGGAAATTTTGGACTCATCTGACATGTAGTTAGCTTTCTGTGTATGGATATGTTGGACTGATCTGCCATGTAGGTAGCTCTCTGAATATGAACATATTGGACTTTTCTGACATGTAGCTAGCTCTCTGTGTATGGGTATGTTAGACTCATCAGTCATGTAGCCAGCTCTCTCTGTATGAATATTTAAACTCATCTGTCTTGTAGCAAGTCCTCTATATATACACATGTTGGACTCATCTGCATTTTGTAGCTAACTCTCAATATATGTACATGTTAGACTCATCTTCCATGTAGTTAGTACTCTGTATAAGGACATGTTGGACGACTTTGCCATGTAGCTAGCTCTCAGTATATGGACATGTTGGACTCATCTGCCTTGTAGCTAGAATTCTGTATTTGGAAATGTTGCAGTACTCTACCATGTAGTTAGTTCTCTGTATATGGATATTTTGGACTCGTCTCCCATGAGGCTAGCTCTCTGTGCATTTACATGTTGCACAACTCAGCCATGTAGCCATCTTTCTCTGTATGAACATGTTGGACTCATCTGTCTTGTAGCTATCACTCTAAATATTCACATGTTGGACTTATCTGCCATAGATAACTCTCAATATATGGACATGTTGGACTCATCTGCTATGTAGATAGTACTCTGTATATGGACAAGTTGGAGTAGCCTTGCATGTAGCTAGCTCTCAGTATACGCATACGTTGGACTCATCTTTCATGTAGCTATAACTCAGTATATGTTAATGTTGCACTACTCTGCCATGCAGCTAGCTCTCTGTGCATGCATATGTTGGAATGATCTGTCATGTAGGTCGCTCTCTGTATATGAACATATTGGACTTGTCTGCCATGTAGCTAGCTCTCTGTGTACGAATATGTTGGACTCATCTGCCTTTCAGTTAGCCCTCTATAAATACACATGTAGGATTCCTCAGCCATTTAGCTAACTCTCAGTATATGGACATGTTGCACTCATTTGCCATGTAGCTGGTTCTCTGTATATGGACATGTTTGCTACTTTGCAATGTAGCCAGCTCTCAATATATGAACATGTTGTACTCATCTGCCTTGTACCTCGAACTCTAAATATGGAAATGTTGCTCTACTCTGCATGTAGTTTGCTCTTTGTATATGCACATTTTTCACTCGTCTACCATGTAGCTAGCTCTTAGTGCATAGATATGTTGGACTGATCTGCCATGTAGTTTGCTCTCTGTATATGAGTATCTTGGACTTGTCTGACATATAGCTAGCTCTCTGTATATAGACATGGAGGACTCATCAGCCATGTAGCCAGCTCACTGTGTTTGAACATGATGGAATAATTTGTCTTGTAGCAAGCCATCAAAAACTACACATGTTGGACTCATCTGCCATGTTCCTAACTCTCAGTATATGGACATTTTGGACTCATCTGACATGTAGCTATTACTATGTACATGGACATGTTAGACTACTCTTCCATGTAGCTAGCTCTGTGCATATGGACATTTCAGACTCGTCTGCCATGTAGCTAGCTCTCTGTGTATGGATATGTTGGACTGATCTGCCATGTAGGTAGCTCTCTGTATATGAACATATTGGATTTTTCTTCCATGTAGCTAGCTCTCTGTATGTGGGCATGTTGGACTCATCAGCCATGTAGCCAGCTCTCTGTATGAACATTTTGGACTCATCTGCCTTGTAGCAAGTTCTCTATATATACGCATGTTGGACTGATCTGCATTTTGTAGCTAACTCTCAGTATAAGGATGTGTTGGATTCATCTGCCATGTAGCTAGTACTTTGTATAAGGACATGTTGAACTACTTTGCCATGTAGCTAGCTCTCAGTTTATGGACACGTTGGAATCATCTGCCTTGTAGCTAGAACTCTGTATATGGAAATGTTGCACTAATCTGCCATGTAGCTAATTCTCTGTATATGGATATTTTGGACTCGTCTGCCATGTGGTTAACAATCTGCATGGATATGTTGGACTGATCTGCCACATAGTTAGGTCTCTGTATATGAACATATTGTACTTGACTGCCATGTAGCTAGCTCTCTGTATATGGACATGTAGGACTCATCAGCAATGTAGTCAGCTCTCTCTGTATTAGCATGATGGATTCATCTGTCTTGTAGCTAACTCTCAGTACATGGACATGTTATACTCATCTGTCATGTAGTTAGTACTCTGTATATGGAAATGTTGCACTAATCTGCCATGTAGCTAGCTCTCTGTATATGGACATGTTGGACTCATCAGTCATGTAGCCAGCTCTCTCTGTATGAACATGTTGGATTCATCTGACTTGTAGCTAGTACTCTGTATATGGATATGTTGGACAACTCTGCTGTGTAGCTAGCTCTCAGCATATGGACACATTGGACTCATCTGCCATGATGCAAGAACCCTATATATTGAAATGTTGCATTACTCTGCCATGTAGCTAGCTCTCTCAATATGGACATTTTGGACTCGTCTGTCATGGAGCTAGGTCTGTGTGCATGGATATGTTAGACTAAGCTGTAATGTAGATAGCTCTCTGTATATGAACATATTGGACTTGTCTGCCTTATCTCTCTGTATATGAACACGTAGCACTCATCAGCCATTTAGCCAGCTGTCTCAGTATTAGCATTTTGGATTCATATGCCTTGTAGCTAGTCCTCTATATATACATATGTTGGACTCATATGCAGTTTTTAGCTAACTCTCAGTATATGGACATGTTGGACTCATCTGCCATGTAGTTAGATCTCTGGATATGGACATGTTGGACTCATCTGTCATGTAGCTTGAACTCTGTATATGGAAATTTTGCACTACTCTGCCATGTAGTTAACTCTCTGTATATGGACATTTTGGACTCGTCTGCCATGTATCTATCTCTCTGTGCATGGATACGTTGGACTGATCTGCCATGTAGGTATCTCTCTATATATGATTTTATTGGACTTGTCTGCCATGTATCTAGCACTCTGAATATGGACATGTTGGACTCATCAGTCATGTAGCTAGCTCTCAGTATATGCACACGTTGGACTCATCTGCCATGTAGCTTGTACTCTGTATATGGAAATGTTGCTCTACTCTGCCATGTAGCTAGCTCTCTGTATATGGACATGTTGGACTCATCAGCCATGAAGCTAGTACTCTGTATATGTACACGTTGAACTATGCTGCCATATAGCTGGCTCATAGTATATGGACAAGTTGGACTCATCTGCCTTGCAGCTAGCCCTCTCTGAGTGTGACCATTCTCTGAGTGTGAACATGATGGACTCATCTTCCTTGTAGCTAGCCATCTAAATATACACATGTTGCACTAATCTGCCATGTACCTAACTACAGTATATGGACATGATGGACTCATCCAACATGGAGCTAATACTCTGCATATGGACATGGACTACTCTGACATGTAGGTAGCTATCAGTATATGGACAAGTAGGACTCATCTGCAAGGTAGCTGGAACTCTATATATAGAAATGTTGGACTACTCTGCCATGTAGCTATCTCTCAGTATATGGACACGATGGACACATCTGCAATGTAGCTAGAACTCTCTATGTGGAAATGTTGTACTTCTCTGCCATGCAGCTTTCTCTCTCTTTATGAACATGTTGGTCTCATCTGCCTTGTAGCTAGTCCTCTAAGTATACACATGTTGAACTCTTCTGCCAAGTTACTAACTCTCATTATAAGGACACGTTGGACTCATCTGCCATGTAGCTAGTACCCTGTATATGGACATGTTTGACTACTCTGCCATGTAGTTAGCTCTCAGTATATGCAAATGTGGGACTGATCTGCCATGTAGCTAGAACTCTCTATATGGAAATGTTGCACTACTCTGCCCTGTAGCTACATCTCTGTATGTGGACATTTTGGAATCGTCTGCCATGTAGCTAGCTCTCTGTATAATAACATATTGTAGTTTTCTGCCATGTAGCTACCTCTCTGTATATGGGAATATTGGACTCATCAGCCATGTAGTCAGCTCTCTCTGTATGTACCTGGTGGACTCATCCGCCTTGTAGCTAGTCCTCTCTATATATACAAGTTGGACTCCTCTGCCATGAGGTTAACTCACAGGATATGGACATTTTGGACTCATCTGCCATGTAGCTAGAACCCTGTATATGGAAATGTTGCAGTACCCTTCCATGTAGCTATCTCTGTGTATATGGACCTTTTGGAGTCATCTGCCATATAGTTATCTCTCTGTGCTTGGATATGTTGGACTGATCTTATAATATGGATGTAGCTCTCTGTATATAAACATATTGGACTTGTGTGCTAGCTCTCTGGACATGGACATGTTGGATTCATCAGCCATGAAGCCAGCTCTCTCTGCATGAACATGTTGGATTCATCTGCCTTGTACCTAGTCCTCTGTATATACACATGTTGGACTCATCTGCCAC
>NW_006408755.1:351944-359933 GCF_000296735.1 Chrysochloris asiatica
CACGTAGCTACCTCTAAGTATATGGACATGTTGGAAACATCTGCCATGTATCTAGTACTCTGTATATGGACATGTTGGACTACTCTGCCATGAACCTAGATCTCAGTATATAGACATGTTGGACTCTGTATATGGATATGTAGCACTACTCTGCCATGTAGCTAGCTCTCTGTATATGAACATATTGGATTTCTATGCAATGTAGCTAGCCCTCTGTACATGGATATGTAGTGCTGATCTGCATTTTGGTAGCTCTCTGTATAAGAACATATTGGATTGTCTGCCATGTAGCTAGCTCTCTGTATATGGACATATTGGATTTCTATGCAATGTAGGTAGCTCTCTGTACATGAATATGTAGTACTGATCTGCATTTTGGTAGCTCTCTGTATAAGAACATATTGTATTTTCTGCCATGTAGCTAGCTCTCTGTATATGGACACGTTGGACTCATCAACCATGTAGCCAGCTCTCTGTATATGAACATGTTGGACTCATATGCCTTGATGGTAACCCTCTAAATATACACATGTTGGACTAATCTGCCATGTAGCTAGTATTCTGTGTATGGACATGTTGAACTGCTTTGCCATGTAGCTAGCTCTCAATATATGGACACGTTGGACTCATCTGCCATGTTGCTAGTACTCTGTATATTGAAATGTTGCCCTACACTTCCATGTAGGTAGTTCTCTGTATATGGACATTTTGGACTCATATGCCATGTAGCTAGCTCTTTGTGCATGGATATGGTGGACTGATCTGTCATGCATATGAACATATTGGAATTGTCTTCCATATAGCTAGCTCTAGGTATATACATGTTGGACTCATCAGCCATGCAGCCAGCTTTCTCTGTATGAACATGTTGGACTCATCTATCTTGAAGCTAGCCCTCTAAATATATACATATTGGATTTATCTGCTTTGTAGCAAGTCTTCTATGTATACATATGTTGGACTCATATGCATTTTGTAGCTAACTCAGAGTATATAGACATGTTGGACTCATCTGCCATGTAGGTAGTACTCTGTATAAGGACATGTTGGACTACTTTGCCATGTAGCTAGCTCTCAGTTTATGGACACGTTTGACTCATCTGTCATGTAGCTAGAACTCTGTATATGGAAATGTTGCACTACTCTGCCATGTAGCTAGTCTCTGTATATGGACATTTTGAACTCGTCTGCCATGTGGCTAGCAATCTGCATGGATATGTTGGACTGATCTGCCATGTAGTTACATCTCTGTATATGAACATATTGGACTTGTCTGCCATGTAGCTAGCACTCTGTATATGGACACGTAGGTCTCATCAGCCATGTAGCCAGCGCTTTCTGTATAAGCATGATGGACTCATCTGCCTTGTAACATGTCCTCTATATATACACATGTTGGACTCATCTGCATTTTGTAGGTAAGTCTCAGTATACGGACATGTTTGATTCCTCTGCCCTGTAGCTAGTACTCTGTATATGGATATGTTGGACTACTCTGCCATGCAGCTAGCTTTCAGTATAGGGACATGTTAGACTCATCTGCAATGTAGCTATTACTCTGTTTATGGAAATGTTGCACTGCTCTGCCATGTATCTAGCTGTCTGTATATGGATATTTTTGACTCATCGGCCATGTAGCTAGCTCTGTGTGCATGGATATGTTGGACTGATCTGACATGTAACTAGCTCTCGGTGTATGAACATATTGGACTTGTCTGCCATGTAGATGGCTCGCTGTATAAAGACATGTTAGACTCATCAGCCATGTATCCAGCTCTCTGTGTACGAATATGCTGGATTCATTTGCTTTGTTAGTAGCCCTCTATTTATATACATGTAGGACTCATCTGTATATGGACATGTTTACCTACTCTGCATGTAGATTGCTCTCTGTATATGCACATTTTCGACTCGTCTGCCATGTAGCTAGCTATTTGTGTATGGATATGTTGGACTAATCTGTCATGTAGTTTTCTCTCTGTATATGAATATATAGGACTTGTCTGCCATGTAGCAAGCTCTCTGTATATGGACATGTTCGGCTCATCAGCCATGTAGCCAGCTCTCTGTGTATGAACATGTTGGACTCATCTGCCATGTAGCTAGTACTCTGTATATGGGCATTTTGGACTTGTCTGCCATGTAGCTAACTCTCAGTATATGGACATGTTGGACTTAAGTGCCATTTAGCTAGTACTCTGTATATGGACTTTTTGGACTACTCTGCCATGTTGCTAGCTCTCAATATATGGACAAGTTGGACGTATGTGCCATTTAGCTAGAACTCAGTAGATGGAAAAGTTGCACTACTCTGTCATGTAGCTATCTTTCTGTATATGGATATTTTGGACTCATCTGCCGCATAGCTAGCTCTCTGCGCATGGATATGTTGGACTGATCTGACATGTAGGTAATTCTCAGTATATGAACATATTGGACTTATGTGCCATGTAGCTAGCTCTCAGTATATGGACATGCTGGACTCATCAGGCATGTAGCCATCTATCTGTGTATGAACATGTTAGACTCATCTGCCTTGTAGCTAGCCCTCTAAATATACATATGTTGGACTCATCTGCCATGTAGCTAGAACTCTGTATATGGAAATGTTTCACTACTCTGCCATGTACCTAGCTCTCTGTATATGGATATATTGGACTAGTCTGCCGAATACCTAGCTAGCTCTCTGTGCATGGATATGTTGGACTGATCTCACATATAGATAACTCTCAGTATATGAACATATTGGACTTATCTGCCATGTAGCTAGCTCTCAGTATATGGACATACTGGACTCATCAGGCTTGTAGCCATCTATCTGTGTATGAACATGTTACACTCAACTGCATTGTAGATAGCCCTCTAAATATACACATGTTAGACTCATCTGCCATGTAGCTAACTCTCAGTATATGGGCTCATTGAATTTATCTGCCATGTAGCTAGAACTCTGTATATGGAAATGTTTCACTACTCTGCCATGTAGCTAGCTCTCTCTATATAGACATTTTGAATTTGTCTTCCATGTAGCTAGCTCTCTGTGCATGGTTATGATGGACTGATAATCCATGTAGGTAACTCTCTGTATATGAACATATTGGACTTGTCTGCCATGTAGCTAGCTCTGTACATATGGACATGTTGGACTCATCAGCAATGTAGCCATCTCCCTCTGTGTGAACACGTTGGGCTCATCTGCCTTTTAGCTCATCCTCTATATATAGACACATGTTGGACTCATGTGCTATGTAGCTAAGTCTCAGTATATGGACATCTTAGACTCATCTGCCATGTAGTCATCTCTCTCTGTATGAACATGTTGGACTTATCTTCCTTGTAGCTAGGCCTCTATTTATACACCTGTTGGACATATCTGCCATGTAGCTAATTCTTGGTATATGGACATGTTGGACTCATCTGCCATATAGCTACTACTCTGTATATGAACATTTTTGACTACTCTGCCATATAGTTAGCTCTCAGTATATGGACACGTTGGATTCCTCTAACATGTAGCTAGAACTCTGTATAAGGAAATGTTGCACTACTCAGCCATGTTGCTAGCTCTCTGTATATATACATTGTTGACTCGTCTGCCATGAAGGTAGTTCTCTGTGCATGGATAAATTGGACTGATTGGCCGTGAAGGTAGCTCTCTGTATATGAACATGTTGGACTTGTCTGCCATGTAGCTATCTCTCTGTATACAGACATGTTGGACTCATCAGCCCTGTAGCTAGCCCTCTAAATATGCACATGTTGGACTCATCTGCCATGTTCCTAACTCTCAGTATATCGATATGTTGGACTCATCTGCCATATAGCTAGTAATCTGTATATGACATGGTGGACTACTCTGTCATGTAGCTAGCTCTCAGTATATGAACATGTTGGCATCCTCTGCCATATAGCTAGAACTCTGTATTTGGAAATGTTGCACTACTCTGTCATGTAGCTAGCTCTCTGTATATGGACATTTTCGACTCGACTGCTGTGTAGCTAGCTCACTGTGTATGGATATGTTGGGCTGATCCGCCATGTAGGCAGCTATCTGTATAGGCACATATTGGACTTATCTGCCATATAGCTAGCTCTCAGTATATGAACATTTTGGACTTATCAGCCATATGGTGTGCTCTCTGTGTATGAATATGTTGGACTCATCTACCTTATAACTATCCCTCTAAATATACTCATTTTGGACTCATTTGCCATGTAGCTAACTCTCAATATATGGACACGTTGGACTCATCTGCGATGAAGCTAGAACACTCTACGTGGAAATGTTGAACAATGACATTTAGCTAGCTCTCTCTTTATAAACATGTTAGACACATCTAACTTGTAGCTAGTCCTCTCAATATACACATGTTGGACTCATCTGCCATGTAGCTAATTCTCAGTATATAAACATTTTGAACTCATCTGCCATGGAGCTAGTACTCTGTATATGGATATGTTGGACTAGTATGTCATGTAGCTAGCTCTCAGTATATGGACACATTGGACTCATCTGCCATGTAGCTAGAATTCTGTATATGGAAATGTTGCACTAATCTGCCATGTAGCTAGCTTTCTGTATATGGACATTTTGGACTTGTCTGCCATGGAGCTAGCAATCTGTGCATGCTTATGTTGCACTGATCTGCCAAGTAGGTAGCTCTCTGTATATGAACATATTGGACTTGTCTGCAATGTAGCTAGCTCTCTGTATATGGAAATGTTGGTCTTACCAGCCATCTTGCCAGCTCTCTCTGCATGAACAAGTTGGTCTCATCTGCCTTGTAGCTAGTCCTCTATATATACACAAGCTGGACTCCTCTGCCATGTAGTTAAGTCTCAGGATATGGACATGTTGGATTCATCTGCCATGTAGCTAGTACTCTGTATATTGATATGTTGTACTAGTCTGCCAGGTAACTAGCTCTCAGTATATGGACACGTTGGACTCATCGGCCATGTAGGTAAAACTCTGTATATGGAAATGTTGCACTACTCTGCGATGAACTCGCTCTCTGTATATGGACATTTTGTACTCGACTGCCATGTAGCTAGCTCTCTGTGCATGGATATGTTGGACTGATCTGCCATATAGGCAGCTCTCTGTAGAAGAACATATTGGACTTCTGTGCAATGTACTTAGCTCTCAGTATATGGACATGTTGGACTCATCTGCCTTGTAGCTAGTACTTCGTATATGGATATGTTGGACTAGTCGGCCAGGTAGCTAGCTCTCAGTATATGGGTATGTTGGACTCATCTGCCATGTAGCTACTTCTCAGTATACACACACGTTGGACTCATCTGCCATGTAGCTACAACTCTGTATGTGGAAATTTGCCCTACTCTGCCATGTAGCTAGATCTCTGTATATGGACTCGTTGGGCTCATTTGCCATGTAGCTAGAACTCTCTGTATGGAAATGTTGCACTACTCTGCCATGTAGCTAGCTCTCAGTATATAGACACATTGGACTGCTCTGCAGTGTAGCTAGAATTATATATATGCAAATGTTGCACTACTGTGCCATGTAGCTAACGTAGGTATATAGACATTTTGGACGTGTATGCCATGTAGCTAGCTCTCTGTGCATGGACATGTTGGACTAATGTGCTATGTAGGTCGCTGTCTGTATATGAAAATATTTTACTTGTCTTTCATATAGCTAACTCTCTTACATGGACATTATGGATTTATCAGCCATGTAGCCAGCTCTCTCAGTATTAATATGTTGAACTCATCTGACTTGTAGCTAGCCCTCTAAATATACACATGTTGGACTCATCTACGATGCAGCTAACTCTCAGTATATAGACATGTTGGACTCATCTGCCATGTAGCTAGTACTCTGTATATGGAAATGTTGGACTACTCTGCCTTGTAGCTAGCTCTCAGTATATGGATACATTGGATGAATCTGACATGTAGCTAGAACTCTTTATATGGACATGTTGGACTACTCTGCCATTTATTTAGCTCTCTGTATATGGACATTTTGGACTCGTCTGCCATGTAGCTAGCTCTCTGTACATGGATACGTTGGAGCGATTTCCCATGTAGGTAGCTCTCTGTTTATGAACCTATTGGACTTGTCTGCCATGTAGCTTGCTCTCAGTATACGGATATGTTGCACTCTTCAGCCATGAAGCCAGCTGTCTGTGTATGAAGATGTTGGACTCATCTGCCTTTTAGGTATCCCTCTAAATATACACAAGTTGGACTCATCTGCCATGTAGCTAACTCTCAGTATATGGACATGTTGGACTCATCTACCATGTAGCTAGTACTCTCTATATGGTCATGTTGGACTACACTGCCACGTAGCTAGCTCTTATTATACAGACACGTTGGACTCATCTGTCATGTAGCTAGAACTCTGTATATGGAAATGTTGCCCTAATCTTCCATGTTGCTAGATCTCTGTATAGGAACATTTTGGAATTGTCTGCCATGTAGCTAGGTCTCTGTGCATGGATATGTTGGACTGATCTGCCATGTAGGTAGCCCTCTGTACATGAACATAATGGACTTGTCTGTCACGTAGCTAGCTCTCAGTATATGGACATGTTGGACTCTTCAGCCTTGTAGCCATCTGTCTCTATGTATATGTTGGACTCGTCTGCCTTGTAGCTAGTCCTCTATATATACACATGTTGGACTCATCTGCCATGTAGCTAACTCGCAGTATACAGACATGTTAGACTCATCTGCCATGTAGCTTGTATTATGTATATCGACATGTGGGGCTACTCTGCCATGTACCTGGCTCTCAGTATAGGGACATATTGGACTTACCTGCCATGTAGCTAGAACCTTGTATATGGAAATGTTGCACTACTCTGCCATGTGGATAGCTCTCTGTAAATGAACATTTTGGACACATCTTCCATGTAGCTAGCTTTTGTGCAGGAATAAGTTGGACTGATCTGCCTTGTATATGGACATGATCGACTCTTCAGTCATGGATATGTTGGAATGATCTTCCATGTAGGTAGCTCTCTGCATATGAACTTATTTGACTTGTCTGCCATGTAGCTAGCTGTCTGTATATGGACACGTTGGATTCATAAGCCATGTAGCCAGCTCTCTCTGTATGAACATGGTGCACTAATCTGCCTTGCAGCTAGTCCTCTATATATACACTTGTTGGACTCATCTGCCATGTAGCTAACTCTCAGCATATGGACATGTTGGACCCATCTGCCATGTAGCTAGTACTCTGTATATGGATATGTTGGCATACTGTGCCATGTAGCTAGCTCTCAATGTATGTTCACTTTGGACTCTTCTGCCTTGCAGCTAGTCCTCTATATATACACTTGTTGGACTCATCTGCCATGTAGCTAACTCTCAGCATATGTACATGTTGGACCCATCTGCCATGTAGCTAGTACTCTGTATATGGACATGTTGGAATACTGTGCCATGTAGCTAGCTCTCAATGTGTGTTCACTTTGGACTCTTCTGCCATGTAGCTAGAAGTCTGTATATGGAAATGTTGCACTACTATGCCATGTAGCTACCTCTCCGTAAATGGACATTTTGTACACGTCTTCCATGTAGCTAGCTCTCTGTGCATGAAAATGTTGGACTGATCTGCCTTGTAGCTACTCTCTGTATATTAACATGATGGACTCGTCAGCCATGTTGCCAGCTCTCTCTGTAAGAACATGTTGGATTCATCTGCCTTATAGCTAACCCTGTATATATGCACATGTTGGATTCATGTGCCATGGAGCTAACTCTCTGTATATGCACATTTTCTACTCCTCTGCCTTTTAGCTAGCTCTCGGTGCATGGATATGTTGGGCTGATCTGTGATGTAGGTAGCTCTCTGTATATGAACATGTTGGACTTGTCTGCCATGTAGCTATCTCTCTCTGTATGAACATGTTGGACTCATCTGCCTTGAAGCTCGTCCTCTATATATACAAATGTTCGAATCAACTGCCATGTAGTTAACTCTCAGTATATGGACATGTTGGACTC
>NW_006408755.1:360134-366565 GCF_000296735.1 Chrysochloris asiatica
CATGTAGCTAGCTCGCTGTGCATGGATATTTTGGACTGATCTGCCATGTAGGTAGCTCTCTGTATATGAACATATTGGACTTGTCTGCCATGTAGCTAGCTCTCTGTATATGGACATGTTGGACACATCAGCTATGGAGCCATCTCTCTCTGTATTAACATGTTGGACTCCTCTACCTTGTAACTAGTCCTCTATATATACACATGTTGGACTCATCTGCCATGTAGCTAACTCTCAGTATATGGACATGTTGGACTCATCTGTCCTGTAGCTAGATTTTTGTATATGGGCATGTTCAAATTCTCTGCCATGTAGCTAGTACTTTGTATACGGACATGTTGGACTACTCTGCCATGTCCCTAGCTCTCAGTATATGGACTAGTTGGAATCATCTGCCATGTAGCTAGAACTCTGTAGAAGAAAATGGTGCACTACTCTGCCATGTAGGTCACTCTCTGTATATGAACATACTGGACTTACCTGCCATGTAGCTACCTCTCTTTAAATGGACATGTTGTACTCAACACCCATGTAGCCAGCTCTCTCTGTATGAACATGTTGGACTTATCTGCCTTGTAGCTAGTCCTCTATATATACACTTGTTGGACTCTTCTGCCATGTAGGTAACTCCCAGAATATGGACATGGTGGACTCATCTGTCATGCAGCTAGTTCTCTATATATGGACATGCTGGAATACTCTGACATGTAGCTGGCCCTCAGTATATGGCTACATTGGACTCATCTGCCATGTACCTAGAACTCTGCATATGGAAATGTTGCACTACTCTGCCATGAAGCCAGTTCTCTGTATATGGACATTTTGGACTCATCTGCCATGTAGCTAGCTCTCTGTGCATGAATAGGTTGGTCTGAACTTATTGGACTTGTGTCCCATGTAGCTATCTCTCTGTACAGGGACATGTTGGAATACTTTGTCATGTAGCCAGCTCTCTTTGTATGAACATCTTGAACTCATCTGCCTTGTAGCTACTCCTCTATATAAACACATGTTGAACTCATTTGCCATGTGGCTAAGTCTCAGAATATGGATATGTTGGACTAATCTGCCATGTAGCTAGTACTCTGTATATGGACATGTTGGACAACTTTGCCATGTAGCTAGCTCTCAGTATATGGACATGTTGGACTCATATGCCATGAAACTAGAACTCTGTATATAGAAATATTACACTACTGTGTCATGTAGCTAGCTTTCTGTAAATGGACATTTTGGACACGTCTTCAATGTAGCTAGCTTTCTGTGCATGAATATGTTGCACGGATCTGCCTTGTAGCTAGGTTTCTGCATATGGATGTGATCGACTCATTGGCCATGTTGTCAGCTCTCTTTGTATGAACATGTTGGATTATTCTGCCTTATAGCTAACCCCCTATATATACACAAGTTGAATTCATCTGCCATGGAGCTAACTCTTTGTATATGGACATTTTCTATTCGTCTGCCTTGTAGCTACCTCTCTGTGCATGGATATGTTGGGCTAATCTGTCATGTAGGCAACTCTCTATATATGAACATGTTGGACTTGTCTGCCATGTAGCTTTCTCTTTGTATGTACATGTTGTACATTTCCTCCTTGAAGCTAGTCCTCTATATAGACACATGTTGAACTCATCTACCATGTAGTTAACTGTCAGTATATGGACATCTGCCATATAGCTAATACTCTGTTTATGGACATGTTGGGATACTCTGTGATTTAGCTCACTCTCAGTATATGGAAACATTGGACTCATCTGCCATGTAGCTAGAACTCTGTATCTGGAAATGTTGCACTACACTGTCATATAGCTAGCTCTCTGTATATGGACATTTTGGACTCCTCTGCAATGTAGCTAGCTCTCTGTGCATGGATATGTTGGACTGATCTGTCATGTTGGTAGCTCTCAGTATATGGGCTCGTTGGAATCAACTGCCATGTAGCTAGAACCCTTTATAAGGAAATGTTGCACTACTCTGCCATGTAGCTAGCTCTCTGTGCATGGATATGTTGAACTGATCTGCCATGTAGTTAGCTCTCTGTATATGAACATATTGGACTTACCTGCCATGTAGCTAGCTCTCTGTATTTTGACATGTTGGACTCATCAGACATGTAGCCAGCTCTCTGTGTATGAACAGTTTGGACTCATCTGCCTAGCAGTGAGTCCTCTACATATACACTTGTTGGGCTCATCTGCCACGTAGATGACTCTCAGAATATGGACATGTTGGACTAATCTACCATGTAGATAGTTCTCTGTATATGGACATGTTGGAATACTCTGCCATGTAGCTATCTCTGTATATAGACATTTTAGACTCGTCTACCATGTAGTTAGCTCTCTGGGCATGGATATGTTGGACTGATCTGCCATGTAGGTAGCTCTCTGTATATGAACATATTGGACTTGTCTGCCATGTAGTTACCTCTCTGTACATGGACATGATGGAATACTCTGTCATGTAGTCATCTCTCTGTGTATGAACATGCTGAACTCATCTACCTTTTAGCTCTTCCTCTATATATACACATGTTGGTGTCATCTGCCATGTAGCTAACTCTCAGAATATGGACATGTTGGACTCATCTGCCATGTAGCTAGTGCTCTGTATATGGACATGTTGGACTACTTTGCCATGTAGCTAGTTCTCAGTATATATACATGTTGGATTCATCTGCCATGTAGCTAGAACACTGTATATGGAAATGTTGCACTACTGTGCTATGTAGCTACCTCTCTGTAAATGGACTTTTTAAAAACGACTTCCATGTAGATAGCTCTCTGTGCATGAATATATTGTACTAATCTGACTTGTAGGTAGCTCTCTGTATATGGACATGTTGGACTACTTTGCCATGTAGCTAGCTCTCAGTATATGGACATGTTGGACTCATATGCCATGAAGCTAGAACTCTGTATATGGAAATATTGCATTACTGTGCCATGTACCTAGGTCTCTGTAAATGGACATTTTGGACACGTCTTTCATGTAGCTAGCTCTCTGTGCAAGAATATGTTGCATGGATCTGCCTTGTAGCTAGGTCTCTGTATATGGACGTGATCGACTCATCGGCCATGTTGCCAGCTCTCTTTGTATGAACATGTGGGATTCTTCTGCCTTATATGTAACCCACTATTTATACACAAGTTGGATTCATCTGCCATCTAGTTAACTCTCTGTATATGGACATTTTCGACTCGACTGCCTTGTAGCTATCTCTCTGTGCATGGATATGTTGGGCTGATCTGTCATGTAGGCAACTCTCTGTATATGAACATGTTGGACTTGACTGCCATGTAGCTTTGTCTCTGTATGAACATGTTGGACTCATCTGCTTTGAAGCTAGTCCTCTATATAGACACATGTTGGACTCATCTACCATGTAGTTAACTGTCAGTATATGGACATGTTGGACTTTCATCTGCCATGTGGCTAGAACTCAGTATATGGAAATGTTGCAATACTCTGCCATGTAGCTAGCTCTCTGTGCATGGATATGTTGAACTGATCTGCCATGTAGTTAGCTCTCTGTATATGAACATATTGGACTTACCTGCCATGTAGCTAGCTCTCTGTATATGGACATGTTGGACTCATCAGACATGTAGCCAGCTCTCTGTGTATGAACAGTTTGGAGTCATCTGCCTAGCAGCGAGTCCTCTACATATACACTTGTTGGACTCATCTGCCATGTAGCTAACTCTCAGAATATGGACATGTTGGACTAATCTGCCATGTAGATAGTTCTCTGTATATGGACATGTTGGAATACTCTGACATATAGATACCGCTCAGTTTATGTATACGTTGGAGTCATCTGCCATTTATCTATAACTCTGTATATGGAAATGTTGCACTACTCTGTCATGTAGCTAGCTCTCTGTGCACGGATATTTTGGAATGATCTGCCATGTAGCTAGCTTTCAGTGTATGGACATGTTGGACACATGTGCCATGTAACTAGAACTCTGTATATGGAAATGTTGCACTACCCTGCCATGTAGTTAGCTCGATGTATATAGACAAGTTGTACTCATTTGCCTTGTAGGTAGAACTCTGAATAAGGAAATGTTGCCCTGCCCTGCCATGTAGCTAGCTCTGTGTGTATGGACGTTTTGGACTCGTCTGCCATGCAGCTTGCTCTCTGTACATGGATATGTTGGAATGATCTGCCAAGTAGATAGCTCTCTGTATATGAAAATATTGGATTTATCTGCCATGTAGCTAGCTCTCAGTATATGGACACTTTGGACACATCTGACATGTAGCTAGAACTCTTTATATGAAAATGTTGCACTACACTGCCATTTAATTAGTTCTCTGTACATAGACAAGTTGTACTCATCTGCCTTGTATTAAGAACTCTGTATATGGAAATGTTACACTTCCCTGCCATGTAGCTAGCTCTCTGTACATAGAAATTTTGGACTTGTCTGCCATGTAGCTAAATCTCTGTACATGGATATGTTGGACTGATCTGCCAAGTAGGTAGCTCTTTGTATACGAACATATTGGATTTTTCTGCCATGTAGCAGGCTCTCAGTATATGGACACGTTGGAAACATCTGTCACGTAAGTAGAACTCTGTATATGGAAATGTTGCACTATAATGCCATGTAGCTAGCTCTCAGTATATGGACACATTGGACTCATTTGCCATGTAGATAGTACCTTGGATTTGGACATGTTGGACTACTCTGCTATGTAGCCAGCTCTCAGTATATGAACATGTTGGACACATCTGCCATGTTGCTGGAACTCTGTATATGGAAATGTTTAACTACCCTGCCATGTAGCTAGCTCTCTGTGTATGGACATTTTGGACTCGTCTGCCATATAGCTAGTTCTCAGTATAAGGACATGTTGGACTGATCTCACATGTAGCTAGTACCCAGTATATGGACCTGTTGTATTAGTCTGCCATGTAGTTAGCTCTCAGTATATGGACACGTTGGACACATCTGCCATGTAGCTAGAACTATGTATATGGAAATGATGCACTACTCTGCCTTCCAGCAGGCTCCCTTTATATAGATAAATTGGACTCATCTGCCTTTTATCTGAGCTCTATATTTGGAAATTTTGTACTACCCTTCCATGTAGCTAGCCCTCTGTATATGGACATTTTGGACTCATCTGCAATGTAGTTTGAACTCTGTATATGGAAATGATGCACTACTCTGCCATGTAGCTAGCTCTCTGTATATGGATATGTTGGAATGATCTGCCAAGTAGGTAGCTCAATGTATATGAACATATTGCACTTGTCTGCCATGTAGCTAGCTCTCTGTATATGGACACATTGGATACATCTGCCATGTAGGTAGAACTATGTATATGGAAGTGTTGCACTGCTCTGCCATATGGCTAGCTTTCTGTATATAGAGAAGTTGGACTAATCTGCCTTGTAGCTAGAACTCTGTATATGAACTTGTTGCTCTAACCTGCGATGTAGCTGGCTCTCTTTATATGGAAATTTGGATTTGTCTGCCATGTAGCTAGCTCTTTGCACATGGATATGTTGGAATGATCTGCCAAGTAGGTAGCTCTCTGTATTTGAATATATAGGTCTTGTCTGCCTTGTAGCAAGCTCTCAGTATAGGGACACATTGGACACATCTGCCATGTATCTATAACCCTGTATATGGATACATTGGACTATTCTGCCATGTAGCTAGCTCTCAGAATATGAACACTTTGGACTCATCTGCCATGTAGCTAGAACTCTGTATATGGAAATGATGCATTACTCTGCCATGTAACTAGCTCTCTGTGCTGGACATATTGGATTGATCTGCCATGTAGCTACCTGTCAGTATATGAACACATTGGACATATCTGTCATGTAGCTGAAACTCTGCATTTGGAAATGATGCACTATTCTGACATGTAGCTACCTCTCTGGGCATGGACCTTTTGGACTCATGTGACATGTAGCTAGATCTCAGTATATGGACACGTTGGACACATCTGTGATATAACTAGAACTCTGTATATGGAAATGTTGCACAACCCTGCATGTCGTTAGCTCTATGTATATAGACAAGTTGGACTCATCAGCCCTATAGGTATAACTCTGTATATGGAAACGTTGTACTACCTTGCCATGAAGCTAGATCTGTGAATATGGACATTTGGACTCGTCTGCCATGTAGCTCTCTCTCAGGATATGTGGGACTGATCTGCCAAGTAGGTAGCTCTCTGTATACGAACATATTGGATTTATCTGCAATGTAGCTAGCTCTCAGTTTATGGACATGTTGGACTCATCTGCCATGTAGCTAGTACTCTGTATATGGACATGTTGGACTACTCTGCCATATAATGAGCTCTCAGTATATGGACACTTTGGACACATCTGCCATGTAGCTAGAACTCTGTATATGGAAATGTTGCACTACTCTGCCATGTAGCTAGCTCTCGGT
>NW_006408755.1:366700-368364 GCF_000296735.1 Chrysochloris asiatica
GAACTGATCTGCCAAGTAGGTAGCTCTCCATATATGAACATATTGGATTTATCTGCAATGTAGCTAGCTCTCAGTTTATGGATATATTGGACTCATCTGCCATGTAGCTAGTACCCTGTATATAGACCTGTTGTACTACTGTGACATGTAGCTAGCTCTCAGTATATGGACACGTTGGACACATCTGCCATGTAGCTATAAATATGTATATGGATATGTTCCCCTACTCTGCTTACAGCTAGCTCCCTGTATATAGATAAATTGGACTCATCTGCCTTTTAGCTTGAACTGTGTATATGGAAATGTTGCACTACCATGCCATGTAGCTAGCCATCTCTATATGGATATTTTGGACTTGTCTGCAATGTAGCTTGAACTCGGTATATGGAAATGATGCACTACTCTGCCATGTAGCTATCTCTCTATATGGATATGTTGGACTAATCTGCCAAGTAGGTAGCTCTCTGTATATGAACATATTGTTCTTGTCTGCCATGTAGTTAGCTCTCTGTATATGGACATGTTGGTCACATCTCTCTTTTAGTTAGAACCCTGTATATGGAAATGTTGCACTACAATGCCATGTCAGTTGCTTTCTGTATATGAACATATTGGTCTTGTATGACATGTAGCTAGCTGTAGGTATGTGGACATGTTGGATATATCTGCCATGTAGATAGAACTCTGTATATGGAAATGATGCATTACTCTGCCTTGTAACTAGTTCTCTGTGCATGGACATATTGGATTCATCAGACATGTAGCTACCTCGCAGTATATGGACACGTTGGACACATCAGCCATGTAGCTAGAACTCTATATATGGAAATGATGCACTACTCTGCCATGTAGCGACCTCTCTGGGCATGGACATATTGGACTCATGTGACATGTAGCTAGATCTTAGTATATGGACACATTGGACACATCTGCGTTATAACTAGAACTCTGTATATGGAAATGTTGCACTACCCTGCCATGTCGTTAGCTCTCTATATATAGACAAGTTGGACTCATCTTCATTATAGGTAGAACTCTGTATATCGAAATGTTGCACTACACTGCCATGTAGCTAGCTCTCTGTATATGGAAATTTTGGACTTGTCTGCCATGTAGTTAGCTCTCTGTACATGGATATGTTGAATGGATCTGACAAGTAGGTAGCTCTCTGTATATGAACATATTGGATTTATGTGCCATGTAGCTGGCTGTCAGTTTATGGACATGTTGGACACATCTGCCATGTAGCTCGAACTCTGTATATGGAAATGTTGCACTACACTGCCATGTAGCTAGCTCTCTATATATGGACATTTTGGACTCGTCTGCCGAATAGCTAGCTCTCTGTACATGGATATGTTGGAATAATCTTCCAAGTAGTTAGCTCTCTGTATATGAACATATTGGAATTGTCTGCCATGTAGCAACTCTCAATATTTGGACACGTTAGACACATCTGCCATGGAGCTAGAACACTGTATATGGACATGTTAAAGTACTGTGCCATGTAGCTAGCTCTCAGTATATGAACACTTTGGACTCATCTCCCATGTCGCTTAAACTGTGTATATGGAAATGATGCACTACTCTGCCCCGTAGCTAGCTCTCTTTAAATAGACAATTTGGACTCATCTGCCTTGTAGGTAGAACTCTGTATATGCAAA
>NW_006408755.1:369054-384093 GCF_000296735.1 Chrysochloris asiatica
GTATATGAACACTTTGGACTCATCTCCCATGTCGCTTAAACTGTGTATATGGAAATGATGCACTACTCTGCCCCGTAGCTAGCTCTCTTTAAATAGACAATTTGGACTCATCTGCCTTGTAGGTAGAACTCTGTATATGCAAATGTTGCACTACCCTGCCATGTAGCTAGCTCTCTGTATATGGACATTTTGTACTCATATGTAATGTAGCTAGCTCTCTATACATGGTTATGTTGGACTGATGTGCCAAGTAGGTAGCGCTCTTTATATAAACATTTTGGACTGGTCAACCATGTAGCTACCTCTCAGTACATTGAAACCTTTTCAACATCTGCCATTTAGTTTGGACTCTGTATATGGAAATGTTGCCCTACTCTGCCATGTAGCTACCTCTCTGTACATAGACAAGCTGGATTCATCTGCCTTGTATCTAGCTCTCTGTACATGGATATGTTGGAATGATCTACCAAATAGGTAGCTCTCTATATATGAACATATTGGACTTGTCTGCCATGTAGCTAGCTCTCAGTATATTGACAGGTTTGACACATCTGCCATGTAGCTAGAACTCTGTATATGGAAATGTTGCACCACTCTGCCATGAAGATAGCTCTCTGTACATAGACAATTTGAACTCATCTGCCTTGTAGCTAGAACTCTGTATATGGAAATGTTGCACTACCTTGCCATGTAGCTCTGCCTCTGTATATGGACATTTTAGACTCATCTGCTATGTAGCTACATCTCTGTACATGGATATGTAAGACTGATCTGCAAAGCAGGTAGCTCTCTGTATATGAACATATTGGACTTGTCTGCCATGTAGCTTACTCTCAGTACATTGACACCTTTGACACATCTGCCATGTAGATAGAACGTAGTATATAGAAATGTTGCACTTCCCTGCCATGTAGTTAGCTTTCTGTATATAAACATATTGGACTTCTATGCCATGTAGTTAGCTCTCAGTACATGGACACGTTAAACACATCTGCCATGTAACTGGAACTCTGTATAGGGAATTGTTACACAACCCTGCCATGTAGCTGCCTCTCTGTATATGAACATTTTGGAATTGTCTCCCATGTAGCTAGCTCTCTATTCATGGATATGTTGGAATGATCTGCCAAGTAGGTAGCTTTCTGTATATGAACATATTGGACTTGTCTGTTACTTAACTAGCTCTCAGTATATGGACACTTTGAAAACATTTGCAATGTAGCTAGCACTCTTTATATGGAAATGTTGGACATATCTGCCATGTAGCTAGAACTATGTATATGGAAATGTTGCACAACACTTCCATGTAGTTAGCTCTCTGTATATATACAAGTTGGACTCATCTGCCTTATAGCTAGAACACTGTATATGGAAATATGGTACTACCCTGCCATGTAGCTAGCTCTCTCTATATGGACATTTTGTACACAACTGCCATGTAGCTAGCTTGCTGTACATGGATATTTGGAGTGATCTGCAAAGTAGGTAGCTCTCTGTATGTGAACATATTGGACTTGTCTGTCATGTAGCTACCTCTCAGTATATGGATACCTTGGATTCATCTGCCATGAAGCTAGACTCCATATATGTAAATGCTGCAATACACGACCATGTAGCTAGCTCTCTTTATATAGACATTTTGGACTTGTCTAACATGTAGCTTGCTCTATGTACATGGATATGTTGGACTGATCTGCCAAGTAGGTAGCTCCCTGTATATGAACATATTGGACTTGTCTGCCATGTATCTAGCTCCAGTATATGAACATGTTGGACACATCTGCCATGTAGCTAGTACCCTGTATATGGACATGTTGGACTACCCTGCCATGTAGCTAGCTCTCTGTATATGAACATTTTTGACACAACTGCCATGTAGCTAGCTTGCTGTGCATGGATATTTGGACTGATCTGCCAAGAAGGTAGCTCTCTGTGTGTAAACATATTGGACTTGTCTGACATGTAGCTAGCTCTCAGTATATTGACACCTTGGAATCATGTGCCATGTAGCTAGACTCTGTATATGGAAGTGTTGAAATGCACGGCCAAGTAGCTAGCTCTCTTTATATGGACATTTTGGACTTATCTAACATGTAGCTAACTCTTTATACATGGATATGTTGGACTGATCGGCCAAGTAGGTAGCTCTCTCTATATGAACATATTGGTCTTGTCTGCGATGTCGACAGCTCTCAGTATATGGACACGTTGGACACATCTGCCATGTAGCTAGTAGCCTGTAAATGGACATGTAGGACTACTCTGCCATGTAGCTAGCTTTCAGTGTATAGACATGTTGGACACATCTGTCATGTAGCTGGCTCTGAGGATATGGACACATTGGACACATCTGGCATGTATCTAGAACTCTGTATATAGAAATATTGCACTTCTCTGCCATGTAGCTAGCTCTGTGTATATAGAAAAGTTGGACTCATCTGTCTTGCATCGAGTACTCTGTATATGCAAATGTTGCACTACCCTGCCATTGAGCTAGCTATCTGTATCTAGACATCTTGGACTCATCTGCCATGTAGCTAGAACTCTGTATATGGACATGTTGAACTACTCTGCGATGTAGCTAGCTCTCAATATATGAACGCTTGGGACTTGTTGCCTTGTAGCTAGAACTATATATATGGTAATGTTGCACTACCATGCCATGTAGCTAGCTCTCTATACATGGATATGTTGGACTGATCTGCCATTTATGTAGCTCCCTGTATATGAACACATTGGACTTGTCTTCCAGTTAACTAGCTGTCAGTATATGGACACGATGGACACATCTGCCATGTAGCTAGAACTCTGTATATGGAAATGTTGCACTACGCTTCCATATAACTAGCTCTCTGTATTTAGAAAAGTTGGATTCATCTGCCTTGCAGCTAGAACTCTGTATAGGGAAATGTTGCACTGTATATACTGTATATACACTGCCATGTAGCTAGCTCTCTGTATATGGATATTTTGGACTCATATGCCATGCACCAAGTTCTCCGTACATGGATATGTTGCACTGATCTGCCAAGTCGGTATCTCTCTATATATGAACATATTGGACTTGTCTGCCATGTAGCTAGCTTCCTGTATACGGACATGGTGGACTCATCTGCCATGTAGCTGGTAGCCTGTATATGGACATGTTGGACTACACTACCATGTAGCTAACGCTCTGTATATGAACACGTTGGACACATCCGCCATGTAGCTAGAACTCTGTATATGGAAATGTTGCACTACTCTGCCATGTCGCTAGCTGTCTGTATATAGACACGTTGGACTCATCTACCTTGCAGCTAGAACTCTGTATATGTAAATGTTGCACTACCCTGCCATGTAGCTAGCTCTCTGTATATGGACAATTTGTGCTCATATGCACTGTAGCTAGCTCTCTGTATTTGGATATGTTGGACTGACCTCTCAAGTAGTTAGCGCTCTGTATATGAACATATTGGACTTTTCTGCCATGATGTTAGCTCTCAGTATATAGCCATGTAGGACTCATTGGCCAGCGAGGTAGTACTCTATGTATACACATGTTGGATTCATTAGCCATGTAGTTAACTCTCAGTATATGGACACGTTGGACTCATTTGCCATATAGCTAGTACCCTATAAATGGACATGTAGGACTACTCTGCCATGTAGCTAGCTCTCAGAATACGGCCATGTTGCACACATCTGCCATGTAGGTAGAACTCTGTATATGTACATGTTGGACTACTCTGCCATGTAGCTAGCTCTCAGTATATGAATACTTTGGACTCATCTACCTTGTACCCTGAACTCTGTATATGGAAATGATGCATTACTCTGCCATGTAGCTTGCTCTCTTTATATGGACACTTTGGATTTGTCTCACATGTACCTAGCTCTCTCTGCATTGATATTTTGCATTGATCTGCCATGTAGCTAGCTCTCAGTATGTGGACATGTTGGACACATCTGCGATGTAACTAAAACTCTGTATATGGAAATGTGGCACTACTCTGCCATGTAGTTAGCTCTCTACATATAGACAAGTTGGACTCATCTACCTTGTAGCAAGAACTCTGTAAATGGACATGTTGCAGTACACTGCCATGTAGCTAGCTCCTAGTATATGGACATGTTGGACGCATCTGCCAGGAAGCTAGTAGCCTGTATATGGACACTTTGGACTTCTCTACCATGTAATCAGCTCTCAATCTATGGACAAGTTGGAAACATCTGCCATGTAGCCTGAACTCTGTATATGGAAATGATGCTCTACTCTGCCATGTAGTTAATTCTCTGTATATGGACATTTTGGACTCGTCTGACATGTAGTTACCTCTCTGTGCGTGGATATTTTGGACTGATCTGCCATGTAGCTAATTCTTAGTATATGGATATGTTGGACTGATCTGCCAAGCAGGTAACTCTCTGTATATGAACATATTGGACTTTTCTGCCATGTATTTAGCTCTGAGTGTATGGACACTTTGGATACATCTTCCATTTAGCTAGAACTCTGTAAATGGAAATGTTGCACTACACTGCCATGTAGTTAGCTATCTGTATATAGACAAGTTGGACTCATCTGGCTTTTAGCTAGAACTCTGTATCTGCAAATGTTGCACTACCCTGCCATGTAGCTAGATCTCTTTATATGGATATTGTGGACTTGTCTGCCATGTTGCTAGCTCTCTGTACATGGACATGTTGGACTGATCTGCCAATTAGGTAGCTCCCTGTACATGAACATATTGGACTTGTCTACCATTTAGTTAGCTCTCAGTATATGGACACGATGGACACATCTGCCATGTAGCTAGAACTCTGCATATGGAAATGTTGTACTACTCTTCCATATAGCTAGCTTTCTGTATATAGAAAAGTTGGACTCATCTGCCTTGTAGCTAGAACTCTGTATAGGGAAATGTTGCACTACACTGCCATGTAGCTAGCTCTCTGTATATGGATATTTTGGACTCATCTGCCATGCACCTACCTCTCTGAACATGGATATGTTGCACTGATCTGCCAAGTAGGTCGCTCTCTCTATATGAACATATTCGACTTTTCTGCCATGTAGCACCTCTCAGTACACAGACATATTTGACACATCTGCCATGTAGCTAGAACTCTGTATATGGAAATGTTGCAGTACTCTGCATGTAGCTAGCTCTCTGTATATGGACATTTTAGACTCGCATGTCATGTAGTTAGCTCTCTGTACATGGATATGTTGCACTGTTCTGCTCTGTGTATATGAACATATTGGACTTGGCTGACATGTAGCTAGCTCACCGTATATGGACATGTAGGACTCATTAGCCGTGTGGATAGAACTCTATATATGGACATATTAGACTACGCAACCATGTAGCTAGCTCTCAGTATATGAACTCTATGGAGTCATTTGCCATGTAGCTTGAATTCTTCATATGGAAATGATGCACTATTCTGCCATGTAGTTAGCTCTCTTTATATGGACATTTTGGACTTCTCTGACATGTAGCTAGCTCTCTGTGCATGGATATTTTGGACTAATCTGACCTGTAGATGGCTATCAGATTATGGATATGTTGGAATGATCTGCCAAGTAGGTAGCTCTCTGTATATGAACATATTGGACTTGTTTGCCATGTAGCTAGCTCTCAGTACATGGACACATTGGACACATCTGCCATGTAGCTAGAACTCTGTATATGGAAATGTTTCACTACCATGCCATGTAGCTAGCTCTCTGTATCTGGACATTTTGGATTTGTCTGACATGTAGCTAGCTCTCTATACATGGATATATTGGACTGATCTGCCAAGTAGGTAGCTCTCTGTATATGAACATATTGGACTTGTCTGCCATGTCCTAGCTCTCAGTATATTGACACATTTGACACATCTGCCATGTAGCTAGAACTCTGTATATGAAAATGTTGCACCACTCTGCATTGTAGCCAGCTCTCTGTATATAGACAAGTTGGACTCATCTGCCTTGTAGCTAGAACTCTGTATTTGGAAATGATGCATTACTCTGCCATGTAGCTAGTCCTCTGGATATGGATATGTTGGACTGAGGTGCCAAGAAGTTAGCTCTCTGTATTTGAACATATTGTACTTGTCTGCAATGTAGTTAGCTCTCAGTATATTGACATGTTTGACACATCTGCCATGGAGCTAGAACTCTGTATATGGAAATGTTACACTACCCTGACATGTAGTTAACTCTCTGTAGATAAGATGGACTCATCTGCCATATAGCTTGAACTGTGTATATGGTAATGGTTCACTACTTTGCCATGTAGCTAGCTCTCTGTATATAGACAAGTTGGACTCATCTGCCTTGTTGTTAGAACTCTGTAAATGTTTCACTACACTGCCATGTAGCTAGCTCCCAGTATATGGACATGTTGGACTCATCTGCCAGGTAGCTAGTAGCATGTATTTGGGCATATTTTACCACTCTGCGATGTAGCTAGCTCCCTGTGCATGGATATTTTGGACTGATCTGCCCTGTAGCTAGCTTTCACTATATGGATATGTTGGAATGATCTGCCAACTAGGTACCTCTCTGTATATGAACATATTGGACTTGTCTGTCATGTAGCTGGCGCTCAATATATGGACACCTTGGACACATCTGCCATGTAGCTTGAACTCTGTATATGGAAATGTTTCACTACACTGCCATTTAGTTAGCTCTCACATAGACAAGTTGGACTCATCTGCCTTGTAGTTAGAACTCTGTATATGGAAATGTTACACTACCTTGCCATGTAGCTAGCTCTCTGTACATGGAAATTTTGTACTTGTCTGCCATGTAGCTAGCTCTCTGTACATGGACTGATCTGCCAAGTAGGTAGGTCTCTGTATATGAACATACTGGACTTGTATGCAATGTAACTAGCTCCCTGTATATGGACATGTTGGACACATCAGCCATGTAGCTGGTAGCCTTTATATGGACATGTTGGACCACTCTCTCAGTATATATACACATTAGAAACATCTGCCATGTAGCTTGAACTTTGTATATGGAAATGTTGCAGTACTCTGCCATGTCGCTAGCTCTCTGTAAATAGACAAGTTGTACTCATCTGCCTTATAGCTAGAACTCTGTATATGGAAATGTTGCAACACCCGGCCACATAGATAGCCCTCTGTATACGGACATTTTGGACTCGTCTGCTATGTAGGTACATCTCTGTACATGCATATGTAGGACTGATCTGCCATGCAGATAGCTCTCAGTATATGAACATATTGAACTTGTCTGTCATGTAGTTTGCTCTCAGTACATTGACACGTTTGATACATCTGCCATGTAGATAGAACTCAGTATATAGAAATGTTGCACTACCCTACAATGTAGTTAGCTCTCTGTTTATGAACATATAGGACTTGTCTGCCATGTAGCTAGCGCTCAGTATTTGGACACATTAGACATATTTGCCATGCAGATGGAACTCTGTATATGGACATGTTGTTCTACAATGCCATGTAGCTAGCTCTCAGTATAGGCAGAATTTGGACTCTTCTGCCATGTAGGTAGAACTCTCTATATGGAAATGTTTCACTACCCTGACATGTAGGTAGCTCTCTATATATGGACATTTTGGACTCGTCTGCCATGTAGCTACTTCTATGTACATGGATATGTTGTAGTAATCTGCCAAGTAGGTAGCACAGTGTATATGAACGTATTGGACTTGTCTGCCATGTGGCTAGCTCTCAGTAAATGTCCACGTTGGACACATCCGCCATATAGCTAACACTCTGTATATGGAAAAGTTGCACTACTTTGCCATGTAGTAAGCTCTGTGTATATAGACAAGTTGGACTCATCTGCCTTGTAGCTACAACTCTGTATATGGAAATGTTTCACTATGCTGCCATGTAACTAGCTCTCTCTATATATGTACATTTTGGATTCGACTTCCATGTAACTAACTGTCTGTACATGGATATATTGGATTGATCTGCCAAGTAGGTAGCTCTCTGTATATGAACATATTTGATTTGTCTGCCAAGTAGCTAGCTCTCATTATATGGACATATTGAACTCATCTGCCATGTAGCTATTACCCTGCCTATGGCCATGTTGGACTATTATGCCATTTAGCTAGTTCTCAGTATATGAACAATAGTGACTCATCCGCCACAGAGCCTAAACTCTGCATATGCAAATGATGCGTTACTCTGCCATGTAGTTACCTCTCTATGCATGGATATTTTGGACTCGTTTGACATGAAGCTAGCTATCACGATATGGACATGTTGGACACATTTGAGATGTAGCTAGAATTGTGTATATAGAAATGTCGCATTACCCTGAAATGTAGCTAGCTCTCTGTATATGGATATTTTAGACTTGTATGCTATGTAGATAGCTGTCAGTACATGGATATGTTGCACTAATCTGCCAAGTAGGTAGCTCTCTGTATATGAACATATTGGACGTGACTGCCTTGTAGCTAGCTCTCAGTATGTGGACATGTTGGACTCATCTGCCATGTAAATAGTACCCTGTACATGGACATGTTGGACTACTCTGCCAAGAAGCTAGTGCTCAGTATATTGACAAGTTGGACACATCTGCCTTGTAGCTAGAACTCTGTATATGGAAATATTGAGCTTCCGTGCCATGAAGCTAGCTCTCTTTATATTGACATTTTGGACTAGTCTGCCATGTGGCTATCTCTCTGTACATGGATATGTTGGACTGATCTGCCAAGTAGGTGGCTCTATATATATGAACATATTGGACTTCTCTGCCATGTAGCTAGTTCTCAGTATATTGAAATGATTGACACTTCTACCATGTAGCTAGAATTCTGTATATGGAAATGTTGCATTACTTTGCCATGTCGCTAGCTCTCTGTATATAGAGAAGTTGGACTCATCTGCCTTGTAGCTAAAACTCTGTATTTGGAAATGTTGCACTACCCTGCCATGTAGCTAGCTCTCTGTATTTGAACATTTTGGACTCGTCTGTCATGTAGCTAACTCTTTGTACATGTATATGTTAGACTGATCAGCCAAGTAGGTAGCTTTCTGTATATGAACATATTGGATTTTTCTGACATGTAGCTAGCTCTCAGTATATGGACACGTTGGACACATCTACCATGTAGCTAGACCTCTGTATATGGAAATGATGCACTACTCTGACATGTAGCTAGCTCTGTGTATATAGACAAGTTGGACTCATCTGCCTTGTAGCTAGAACTCTGTATATGAAAATGTTGCACTACCCTGACATGTAGCTAACTCTCTGTATATGAACATATTGGACTTGTCTTCCATGAGGCTAGCTCTCTGTACATGGATATGTTGGACTGATCTGCCAGGTATGTAGCTCTCTGTATATCAACATATTGGACTTGTCTGCCATGTAGCTAGATCTGAGTATATTGACATGTTTGCCACATCTGCCATGTAGCTAGAACTCTGTATATGGAAATGTTGCACTACTCTGCCATGTAGCTAGCACTTTGTATATAGACAAGTGAACTCATCTGCCTTGTAGCTAGAATTCTGTATATGGAAATGCTGCAGGTTTCTGCCAGGTAGCTCACTCTCTGTATATGAACATATTGGACTTGTTTTCCATGTAGCTAGCTATCTGTACATGGATATGTTGGACTGATCTGCCAAGTACTTAGCTCTCTGTATATCAACATATTGGACTTGTCTGCCACATAGCTAGATCTCAGTATATTGACATGTTTGGCACATCTGCCATGTAGCTAGAACTCTGTATATGGAAATGTTGCACTACTCTGCCATGTAGCTAGCTCTCTGAATATGGATATTTTGGACTCGTCTGCCATGTAGCTAACTCTCTGTACATGGATATGTTGGACTGATCTGCCAAGTAGGTAGCTCTCTTTATATGAATATACTGGACTTCTCTGCCATGTAGCTAGCTCTCAATATATAGACATGTTTAACTCATCTTCCATGTAGCTTGTACCCTGTATATGGGCATGTTGGATACATCTGCTTTGTAGCCAGAGCTCTGTATATAAAAATGTTGCACTGCCATGCAATAAAGCTAGTTCTCTGTATATGGACATTTTGGACTCATCTTCCATGTAGCTAGCTCTGTGTACATGGATATGTTGGACTGACCTGCCAAGTAGGTGGCTCTCTGTATATGCACATATTGGAATTGTCTGCCATGTATGTAGCCCTCTCTATATTGACATGTTTGACACATATCCCATGTATCTAGAGCTCTGTCTATGGAAATGTTGCACTACTCTGCCATGTATGTAGCTCTTAGTATACATACAAGTTGGACTCATCTGCCATGGAGCTAATACCCTGTATATGGACATGTTGGACTTCTCTTCCATGTAGCTACCACTTATTATATGGACACGTTGGACACGTTGCCATGTATCTAGAACTCTGTATATGGAAATGTTGTACTACTCTGTCATGTAGTTAGCACTCTGTACATAGACAACTTGGACTCATTTGCCTTGTAGCAAAACTCTGTATATGGAAATGTTGCACTACCCTGCCATGTATCTAGCTCTCTATATATCGATATTTTGGAGTCGTCTGACATGTAGCTAGCTCTCTTTATATGGATATGTTGGAATTATCTGCCAAGTAGGTAGCTCTCTGTATATTGACACATTTGACACATCTGCCATGTAGCTAGAACTCTGTATATGGAAATGTTGCACTACACTGCCATGTAGCTAGCTCTGTATATGAACATATTGGACTTGTCTGCCATGTAGCTAGTTCTCAGTATATGGATATGTTGAACACATCTGCCATGTAGCTAGAACTCTGTATATGGACATGTTGGACTACTCTGCGACGTAGCTAGCTATCAGTACATGAACACTTGGGACTCATCTGCCATGTAGCTTGAACAATGTATATGGAAATGATGCTCTACTCTGCATTGTAGCTAGCTCTCTTTGCATGGACATTTTGGAGTCGTCTGATATGTAGTTAGCTTTCAGTATATGGACACGTTGGAAACATCTGCCATGTAGCTAGAACTCTGTATATGTAAATGTTGATCTACTCTGCCAAGTAACTTCCTCACTGTATATGAACATAATGGACCATTAAGGATATGGACACGTTGGACACATTTGCCATGTAGTTACAACTCTGTATATGGAAATGTTGCACTACTCTGCCATGTAGCTAGCACTCTGTATATAGACAAGTTGGATTCATCTGTCTTGCAGCTAGAACTCTCTATATGGAAATGTTGCACTTCCCTGCCATGTAGCTAGCTCTCTGTGCATGGACCTTTTGGATTCGTCTGAAATGTAGCTAGCCTCATTATATGGACACGTAGGACACATCTGCTATGTTGCTAGAACTCTGCATGTGGAAATGTTGCACTGCCCTTCCATGCAGTTATCTCTCTGTATAAAGACAAGTTGGACTCTTCTTCTTTGTAGCTAGAACTCTGTATAAGGAAATATTGCACTACCCTGCCATGTAGCTCTTTGTATATGGACAATTTGGACTCGTATGTCATGTAGCTAGCTCTCTGTACATGGATATTTTGGACTGAACTGCCAAGTAGGTAGCTCTCTGTATATGAACATAATGGACTAGTGTTGCACTGTAGCTAGCTCTCAGTATATGGACAAGTTGGACACATCTGCCATGTAGCTAGAACTTTGTAAATGAAAATGTTGCACTACCCTGCCATTTAGCTAACACTCTGTATATGAACATATTGGACTTGTCTAACTTGTAGCTAGCTTTCAATATAGTGACACGTTTGACATATCTGCCATGTAGCTAGAACGCTATATATGGAAATGTGGTACTATTCAGCGATGTAGGTAGCTTTATGTATACAGACAAGATGGATTCATCAGCTTTGTAGCTAGAACTCTGTATATAGAAATGTTGCACTACCCTGTCATGTAGCTAGCTCTCTGTATATGGACTTTTTGGACTCGTCTGCCATGTAGCAAGCTCTCTGTACATGGATGTGACGGACTGATCTGCCAAGTAGGTAGCTCTCTGTTTATGAACATATCGGACTTTTCTGCCATGTAGTTAACTCTCAGTATATGCACATGTTAGACTCATCTGCCATGTAGCTAGTACCTTGTATGTGGACATGTTGGACTACTCTGTCATGCAGTTAGCTTTCAGTATATGGACATTTTGGACTCATCTGCCATGTAGCTAGCTCTCTGTACATGGATATGTTGGACTGATCTGCCAATTAGGTAGCTCCCTGTATATGAACATATTGGACTTGTCTGGCATGTAGCTAGTTCTCTGTATAGTAACACGTTTCACACAACTGCCATGTATCTAGAATGCTGTATATATAGAAATGTTGTATATAGAAATGTTACACTACCCTGCCATGTAGGTAGCTCTCTGTATATGGACGTTTTGGACTCGTCTGCCATGTAGCAAGCTCCCTGTACATGGATCTGATGGACTGCTCTGCCAACTAGGTAGCTCTCTGTATATGAACATATTGGACTTTTCTGCCATGGAGTTAGCTCTCAGTATATTGACATGTTTGACACATCTGCCATGTAGCTAGAACTCTGTTTATGGAAATGTTGCACTTCCTTGTCATGCAGCTAGCTCTCTCTATATGAACATATTGGACTTGTCTGCCATGAAGCTAGCTCTCAGTGTATGGACAGGTTAGCCTCATTAGCCAGGGAGCTGTTCCACTATATATACACATGTTGGACTCATTTGCCATGTAGTTAACTCTCAGTATATGGACATTTTGGACTCATCTGCCATGCAGCTAGTACCCTGTATATGGACATGTTGGACTACTCTGTCATGCAGTTAGCTCTCAGTATATGGACATTTTGGACTCATCTGCCATGTATCTAGCTCTCTGTACATGGATATGTTGGACTGATCTGCCAATTAGGTAGCTCCCTGTATATGAACATATTGGACTTGTCTGGCATGTAGCTAGCTCTCTATATAGTAACACGTTTCACACATCTGCCATGTATCTAGAACGCTGTATATGGAAATGTTGCACTACTCTGTCTTATAGCTAGCTCTCTTTATATAGACAAGATGGACTCATCTGCCTAGTAGCTAGAACTCTGTATATGGAAATGATGCATTACCCTGCCATGTAGCTAGCTCTCTGTATATGGACCTTTTGGATTTGTCTGCCATGTAGCTTGCTCTCTGTACATGGATATGTGGGACTGATCTGCCAAGTAGGTAGCTCTCTGTATATGAACATATAGGACTTGTCTGCCATGTAGCTAGCTCTCATTACATGGACATATTGGACTCATCTGCCATGTAGCTAGTACCCTGTAAATGGACATGTTGCACTACCCTGCCATGTAGCTAGCTCTCTTTATCTGAACATTTTGGATTCGTCTGCCATGTACCTAGCTCTCAGAATTTGGACACGTTGGAAACATCTCTCATGTAGCTAGTACTCTTTATATGGACATGATAGACTACTCTGCCATGTAGCTTGCTCTCAGTTTATGAACACTTTGGATTCATCTGCCATGCAGCTTGAACTCTGTATATGGAAATGTTGCACTACTCTGCCATGTAGCCAGTTCTCTGTATATAGAGAAGATGGACTTATCTGACTTGTAGCTAGCTCTCTGTACATGGATAAGTTGGATTGGTCTTCCATGTAGGTAGCTCTTAGTATATGGACTCGTTTGACACATCTGCCATGAAACTAGAACTCTGTATAGGGGAAATTTGCACTACCCTGCCATGTAGCCAGCACTCTGTATATGGAAAAGATGGACTCATCTGCCTTGTTGTTAGAACACTGTATATGGAAATGTAGCACTACACTTTCATGTTGCTAGCTCTCTGTATATAGACATATTTGACTTGTCTGCCATGTAGCTAACACTCTCTACATTAATATGTTGCACTGATCTGCCAAGTAGGTAGCTCTCTGTATATGTACATATTGCACTTGTATGCCATGTAACGAGCTCCCAGTATATGAATACTTTGGCCGTATCTGCCATGTAGCTTGAACTATGTATTTGGAAATGATGCACTGCTCTGCCATCTAGCTAGCTCTAAGTATATGGACATATTTGACATATATGCCATGTAGCTAGAACTCTGTATATGGAAATGTTGCACTACCCTGCCATGTAGTTAGTTCTCTGTGTATGGACATTTTGAACTAGACTGCTATGTAGCTACCTCTCTGGACATGGATATGTTGGACTGATTTTCTATGTAGGGAGCTCCCTGTATAAGAACATATTGGACTTCTCTGCCATGTAGCTCGCTTTCAGTATACTGACATGTGGAACTCATCTGCCATGTAGTTAATCCCCTGTATACGGACATTTTGGACTATTCAGCCATGTAGATAGCTCTCAGTATATGGACACATTGGACACATCTGTCACGTAGCTAGAACTGTATATATGGAAATGGTTCACTACCTTGCCATGTAGCTAGCTGTCTGTATATAGACAAGTTGGACTCATCTGCCTTGTAGCTGGAACTCTGTATATGGAAATGATGCAGTACCCTGCCAAGTAGCTAGCTCTCTGTATATGGACATATTGGATTCTTCTGCCATTTAGCTTGCTTTCTGTACATGGATATGTTGGACTGATCGGCGAAGTAAGTAGCTCTCACTATATGACCATATTGGACTTGTCTTCCATGTAGCTAGCTCTCACTATATCGACACGTTGGACACATCTGGCATGTAGCTAGAACACTGTGTATGGCAATGTTGCACTACTCTGTTATGTAGCTAGCTATCTGTATATAGACAAGTTGGACTCATCTGCTTTATAGCTTGAACTCTGTATATGGAAATGTTTCACTACCCTGCCATGTAGCTAGCTCTCAGTATATGGACATTTTGGACTCATCTGCCATGTAGCTAGCTCTCTGTACATGGATATTTTGGACTGATCTGCCAAGTAGGTAACTCTCTTTATATGAACATATTGGAATTGTCTGCCATGTAGCTCGCTCTCAGAATATGGACATGTTGGACACATCTGCCATGTAGCTACAATTATGTAAATGGAAATTACATACTACCCTTCCATGTAGCTACCTTTC
>NW_006408755.1:384748-385697 GCF_000296735.1 Chrysochloris asiatica
CAAAGAGTTAGTTCTCTGTATATGAACATATTGGCCTGGTCTGCCATGTAGCTACATATCAGTATATGGACATGTTGGACTCATCTGCCATGTAGTTAGTACCCTGTGTATGGACATGTTTTAATACCCTGCCATGTAACTAGCTCTCTTTATCTGGCCATTTTGGACCCGTCTGCCATGAAACCAGCCCTCTGTACATGAATATGTTGGACTGATCTGCCAAGATGGTAGCTCCTTGTATATGAACACATTGGACTTGTCTGCCATGTAGCTAGCTCCCTGTATATGAACACTTTGGACTTATCTGCCATGTAGCTTGAACTCTGTATTTAGAAATGATGCACTGCTCTTCCATGTAGCTAGCTCTCTGTATACGGACACGTTGGACGTATCTGCCATATAGCTAGAACTCTGTACATGGAAATGTTGCACTACTTTGCAATGCAGCTACCTCTCTGTATTAAAACAAATTGGACTCATCTACCATGTTGCTAGTACCCTGTATATGGACATGTTTGCCTATTCTGCCATGTAACTAGCTCTCAGTATATGGTCAGTTTGGACACATGTGCCATGTAGCTAGAACTATGTATATGGAAATGTTGCACTACCTTGCCATGTAACTAGCTCTCTGTATATGGACATTTTGCAATTGTCTGCCATGTAGCTAGGTCTCCGTACATGGATTTGATGGAATGATTTGCCAAATAGGTAGCTCTCTGAACATGAACATATTTTACTAGTCTACCATATAGCTAGCTCTCAATATATGCACATGTTGGACTCCTCTGCCATGTAGCTAGCTCTGTGTATATAGACAAGTTGGACTCATCGGCTTTTTAGCTTGAACTCTGTATATGGAAATGTTGCACTTCCCTGCCATGTACCTAGCTCTCTGTATATAGACAAGTTGGACTCATCTGCCTTGTAGCTAGAACTCTGTATATGG
>NW_006408755.1:385797-400887 GCF_000296735.1 Chrysochloris asiatica
CTAGAACTCTGTATATGGAAATATTGCACTACCTTGCCATGTAGCTAGTTCTCTGTATACGGAAATTTTAGAATCGTCTGACATGTAACTAGCTCACAGTATATGGACATGTTGGACTCATCTGCCATGTAGCTAGTACCCTGTATATGGACATGTCGTACTACTCTGCCATGTAGCTAGCTCCCTGTATATGGACATATTGGACATATCTGCAATGTAGCTAGAACTCTGTATATGGAAATGTTGCACTACCCCTCCATGTAGCTATCTCTCTGTATATGGACATTTCGGCCTCATCTGACATGTAGATAGCTCTCTTTACATGGTTATGTTGGACTGATCTGCCAAGTAGTTAACTCTCTGTATATGAACATATTGGACTTGTCTGCCCTGCAGTGAGCTCTCTTTATCTGAACATTTTGGATTCGTCTGCCATGTAATCAGCTCTCTGTATATGAATATGTAGCTCCTTGTATATGAACATATTTGACTTGTCTGCCATGCAGCTAGCTCTCAGCCTTTGGACACGTTGGACATATCTGCCACATAGATAGTACTCTTTATATGGATATGATAGACTACTCTGCCATGTAGTTAGTATATGGACATGTTGAACTCATATGCCATGTATCTTGTACACTGTATATGGACATGTTGCACTACTCTGACATGAAGCTAGCTTTCAGTATATGGACAAGTTGGACTCATCTGCCCTTGAGCTAGAATTCTGGATATGGAAATATTGCACTACCCTTCCATGTAGCTTGCTCTCTGCATACAGACAATTTGGACTAATTTTCCTTGTAGCTAGAACTCTGTATATGGAAATGTTGTACTACCTTGCCATGAAGCTAGCTCTCTGTATATAGACAAGTTGGAATCATCTGCCTTGTAGCTAGTACTCTGTATATGGAAATTTTGCACTACCCTACCATGCAGTTAGTTCTCTGTATATGGACATTTGGGACTCTTCTGCCATGTAGCTAGCTCTCTGTACATGGATATGTTGGAGTGATCTCTCAAGTAGGTAGTTCCCTGTATTTGAACTTATTGGAAATGTCTGCCATGTAGCTAGCTCTCAGTATAAGGACATGTTGGACTCATCTGCCATGTAGCCTGTACCCTGTATATGGACATGTTGGACTACTCTGCCGTGTAGCTAGCTGTCAGTATATGGACACGTTTTACACATCTGCCATGTAGCTAGAATTCTGTATATGGAAATGTTGCACTAACCTGCCATGTAGCTCGCTTTCTGTATATGAACATTTTGAACTTGTATGCGATGTACTTAGCTTTCAGTATTTGGGATAGTTGGACTCATCTGCCACATAGCTAGTACTCTGTATATGGACATGTTGGACTTCTCTGCCATGAAGCTAGCCCTCAGTAAATGAACAAGATGGATTTATCTGACTTGTAGCTAGAACTCTGTATATGGAAAAGTCTCACTACCCTGCCATGTAGCTAGCTCTCTGTATATAGACAAGTTGGACTCATCTGCCTTGTCGCTAAACTCTGTATATGGAAATGTTGTACTACCCTGCCATGCATCTAGCTCTCTTTATATGAACATATTGGATTTGTCTGCCATGTAGCTAGCTTTCAGTATATGGACATGTTAGAGTATCTTGTCATGTAGCTAGTACACTGTATATGGAAATGTTGCAATAACCTGCCATGTAACTAGCTCTCTGTATATGGAGTTTTGAGACCTGTCTGCCAAACAGCTACGTCTCTGTTAATTGATATGTTAGACTGATCTTCCAAGTAGGTAGCTCTCTGTGTATGAACTTATTGGACTTGTCTGCCATGTAGCTAGCTTTCAGTATATGGACATGTTGGATTCATCTGCCATGTAGCTAGTACCCTATATATGGACATGTTGCACTCCTCGGCCATGTAACTAGCTCTCTGTATTTAGACATGTTGGACTCATCTGCGTTGTAGCTAGAAATCTGTTTATGGATATTTTGCACTACCGGGACATGTAGCTAGCTCTGTGTATATAGACAAGTTCAACTCATCTTACATGTAGCTAGAACTCTCTATATGGAAATGTTGAACTACACTGCCATGTAGCTACCTCTCTGTATATGAACATATTGGACTTGTCTGCCACGTAGTTAGCTCTTGGGACATGGACTTGTTGGACAGATCTGCCAAATAGGTAGGTCCCTGTGTTTGAACATATGCGAGTTGTCTGCCATGTAGCTAGCTCTCTCTATATAGACACGTTGGATTCATCTGCCTTGTAGTTAGAACGCTGTATATGGAAATGTTGCACTAGCTGCCATGTAGCTAGCTCTCTATATATAGACAAATTGGACTCATCTGCCTTGTAGCTAGAACTCTGTATGTGGAAATGTTGCAATACCCTGCCACGTAGCTGGGTCTCTGTGTATGGACATTTGGGTGTTGTCTGCCATGCAGGTAGCACTCTGTACATGCATATGTTCGACTGATCTGCCAAGCAGGTAGCTGTCTGTATATGAATATATTGAACTTGTATGCCATGTACCTAGCTCTCAGTATATGAACATGTTTCACTCATCTTTCATGTAGTTACTAACCTGTATATGGATATGTTGGACTACTCTGCCATGTAGCTAGCTCTCAGTATATGGATACATTGGACATATCTGCCAAGAAGCTAGAAATATGTATATGGAAATGTTGCACTACCCTGCCATGTAGCTGACTCTCTGTATATAAACATTTTAGACTTGTCTGCCATGTAGCTAGCTCTCAGTACATGGATATGTTGGAATCATCTGCCATGAGCTAGTACCCTGTATATGGACTTGTTGCATTACTCTGCCACGTCACTAGCTCTCTGTATATTGACAAGTTGGACTCATCTGCTATGTATCTTGAACTCTGTATATGGAAATGATGCATTATTCTGCCATGTCGGTTGTTGTTGTTGTTGTTAAGTGCCATTGAGTGGGTTCCAATCCATAGCGACCCTGATCAGGGTTTCTGAGGTTGAAAATCTTTACTGGAGCAGAAAGCCTCATCTTTCTCCCACGTAACAGCTTGTAGTTTCAAAATAGCTCTCGGTATATAGACAAGTTTGACTCATCTGCCTTGTAGTTAGAACTCTGTATATGGAAATGTTGCACTACCCTGAAATCTAGCTAGCTCTCTCTATATAGATATGTTGGAATCATATGCCTTTTAGATAGAACTCTGTATATGGGAATGTTGCACTACCCTGCCATGTAGCTAGCTCTCTGTATATACACATATTGGAATTGTCTGCCATGTAGCTAGCTCTCAGTATATGGACATGTTGGACTCATATGCCATGGATCTAGTACACTGTAAATGAACATGTTGGACTACTCTGACAGGAAGCTAGTTCTCAGTATATGGACAAGTTGGACTCATCTGCCTTGTAGCTCGATCTCTGGATATTGAAATGTTGCACTACCCTTCCATGTAGCTAGCTCTCTGTATATAGACAAGTTGGACTCATTTGCCTTACAGCTATATCTCTGTATATGGAAATGTTGTACTACCCTGCCATGTAGCTAGCTCTCTGTATATAGACAAGGTGGAATCATCTGCCTTGTAGCTAGAACTCTGTATATGGAAATTTTGTACTACCCTGCCATGTAGCTAGCTCTCGGTATATGGACATTTGGGACTCATCTGCCATGTAGCTAGCTCTCTGTACATGGATATGTTGGAGTGATCTTCCAAGTAGGTAGCTCTCTGTATATAAACATATTGGAGATGTCTGCCATGAAGCTAGCTCTCAGTATATGTATGGACATGTTGGACTCATCTGCCATGTAGCTAGCTCTCAATATATTGAAACGTTTGGCACATCTGCCATGTAGCTAGAACTCTGTATATGGAAATGTTGCAATAACCTGCCATGTAGCTCACTATCTGTATATGAACATTTTGGACTTGTCTGCCATGTACCTAGCTCTCAGTATACAGAAATGTTGGACTCATCTGCCATGTAGCTAGTACTCTGTACATAGACATCTTGCACTACTCTGCCATGTAGCTAGCTTTCTGTATATAGACATGTTGGACTCATCTGCCATGTAGCTTAAACTCTTTATATGGACATGATGCACTACTCTGCAATGTAGGTAGCTCTCAGTATATAGATAAGTTGGAATCATCTGCCTTGTAGGTAGAACTCTCTTATGGAAACCTTGCACTATCCTACTATGTCACTAGATCTCTATGTATAGAAAAGTTGGATTCATCTGCCCTGCAGCCAGAATTCGGTATATGGAAATGTTGCACTACCCTGCATGTAGCTAGCTCTCTATATATAGACAAGTTGGGTTCATCTGCCTTGTAGCTAGAACTCTGAATATGGAAATTTTGAACTAGCCTGCCATGTAGCTCGCTCTCTGTATATAGACAAGTTGGACTCATCTGCCATGTATCTTGAACTCTTTATAAGGAAATGATACATTACTCTGCCATATAGGTAACGTTCAGTATATAGACAAGTTTGAGTCATCTGCTTGGTAGCTAGAATTCTGTAAATGGAAATGTTGCACTACCCTGCCATCCAGCTAGCTCTCTATATATAGACAAGTTGGTATCATATCCCTTGTAGCTTGAACTCTGTATATGGAAATATTGCACTACATTGCCATGTAGCTAGCTCTTTCTATATAGACAAGTTGGACTCATATGCCTTGTAGCCAGAACTCTGTATACGGGAATATTGCACTACCCTGCCATGTAGCTAGTTCTCTGTATATGAACATATTGGACTTGTCTGCCATGTGGCTAGCTCTCAGTATATGGACATGTTGGACTCATATGCCATGTATCTGGTACACTGTACATGAACATATTGGATTTGTCTGCCATGTATCTAGTTCTAAGTATATGGACATGTTGGACACATTGGCTATGTAACAAGAACTCTGTGTATGTAAGTGTTGCACTACTCTACCATGTAGCCTGTTCACTGTAAATAGACAAGTTGGACTCATTCGCCTGGTAGCTAGAACTCTGTATATGGAAAGGATGTACTACCCTGCCATGTAGCTAGCTCTCTGTATATAGACAAGTTGGAATCATCTGCCTTGTAGCTAGAACTCTGTATATGGAAATTTTGCACTACCCTGCCATGTAGCTCTCTCTCTGTATATGGACATTTGGGACTCGTCTGCCATGTATCTAGTTCTCTGTACATGGATATGTTGGAGTGATCTACCAAGTATGTAGCTCCCTGTATATGAACATATTGGAGATGTCTGCCATGTAGCTAGCTCTCAGTATATAGACAAGGTGGACTCATCTGCCATGAATCTTGAACTCTGCACATGGAAATGGTGCTTTACTCTGCCATATAGGTAGCTCTCAGTATATAGACAAGTTTGACTCATCTGCCTTGTAGCTAGAAATCTTTATATGGAAATGTTGCTCTACATGCCATGTAGCTAGCTCTCTCTATGTAGACAAGTTGGAATCATATGCCTTGTAGCTAGAACTCTGTATATGGAAATGTTGCACTACTTTGCTATGTAGCTAACTCTCTCTATACAGACAAGTTGGATTCATATGCCTTGTAGCCAGAACTCTGTATATGGGAATGTTGCACTACCCTGCCATGTAGCTAGCTCTCTGTATATGAACATATTGGTCTTGTCTGCCATGTGGCTAGCTCTCAGTATATGGACATGTTGGACCCATATGCCATGTATCTAGTACACTGTATATGGACATGTTGGACTACTCTGACATAAAGCTAGTTTTCAGTATATGGACAAGTTGGAATCATCTGCCTTGTAGCTAGAACTATGGATATGGAAATGTTTCACTACCCTTCCATGTAGCTAGCTCTCTCTATACAGACAAATTGGACTCATTTGCCTTATAGCTAGAACTCTGTATGTGGAAATGTTGCACTACCCTGCCATGTAACTAGCTCTCTGTATATAGACAAGTTGGAATCATCTGCCTTGTAGCTAGAACTCTGTATATGGAAATTTTGCACTACCCTGCCATGTAGCTAGCTCTCTGTATATGGACAATTGGGACTCTTATGCCATGTAGCTATCTCTCTGTACATGGATATGTTAGAGTGATCTCCCAAGTAGGTAGCAACCTGTATATGAATGTATCAGAGATGTCTGCCATGTAGCTACCTCTCAGTATATGGACATGTTGGACTCATCTGCCGTATAGCTAGTACCCTGTATATGGACATGTTGGACTACACTGCTTTGTAGCTAGCCCTTAGTATATGGACACGTTTTACACATCTGCCATGTAGCTAGAACTTTGTATATGGAAATGTTGCACTAACCTGCCATGTAGCTCGCTCTCTGTATATGAACATTTTGGACTTGTATGCAATGTACCTATCTCTCAGTATATGGAATAGTTGGACTCATCTGCCACATAGCTACTACCCTGTATATGGATATGTTGGACTTCTCTGAAATGAAGCTAGGTCTAAATATATGAACAAGTTGGACTCATCTGACTTGTAGCTAGAAATCTGTAAATGAAAATGTTGCACTACACTGCCATTTAGCTAGCTCTTTGTATATAGACAAGTTGAATACATCTGCCCTGTCGTAAGAACTCTGTATATGGAAATGTTGCACTACTCTTCGATGTAGCTAGCTCTCTGTATGTAGACAAGTTGGACTCATCTGTCTTGTCGCTTGAACTCTGTATATGGAAATGTTGTACTACCCTGACATGTAGCTAGCTCTCTGTATATGAACATATTGGATTTGTCTGCCATGTAGATAGCTCTCAGTATATGGACATGTTAGACTATCTTGTCATGTATCTAGAACCTTGTATATGGACATGTTGCACTACTTTGCCATGTAGCTAGCTCTCATTATATAGACATGTTGGACTGATCTGCCTTGTAGCTAGAACTCTGTATATGGAAATGTTGCACTTTCCTGCCATGAAGCTAGCTGTTTGTATATAAACAAGTTGGACTCATCTGCCTTGTCACTAGAACTCGGTATATGGAAATGTTGCACTACCCTGCCATGTAGCTAGCTCTCTGTATATGGATATTTGGGACCTCTCTGCAAATAGCTACGTCTCTGTACATGGATATGTTGAACTGATCTGCCAAGTAGTTAGCTCTCACTGTGTGAACATATTGGGCTTGTCTTCCATGTAGCTAGCTCTCAGTATATGGACATGTTGGACTCATCTGCCTTGTAGCTAGAACTCTGTTTATGGAAGTGCTGCACTACTGGGCCATGTAGCTAGCTCTCTGTACATGGATATGTTGGACTTATCTGCCAAGTAGGAAGCTCCCTGTATTTGAACATATTTGACATTTCTGCCATGTAGCTAGCTCTCTATTTATAGACAAGTTGGACTCATCTTCCTTGTAGCTAGAACACTGTATATGGAAATGTTCTACTACCCTGCCATGTAGGTAACTCTCTGTATATGAACATTTTAGACTTGTCTGCCATATAGCTTGCTCTCAGTATATGGACATGTTTCACTAATCTGCCATGTAGCTAGTAACCTGTAAATGGACATGTTGGACTACTCTGCCATGTAGCTAACTCTCTGTATGTGAACATTTTAGACTTGTCTGGATTGTAGCTAGCTCTCAGTATACGGACATGTTTCACTCATCTGCCATGTAGCTAGTAACCTGTATATGGACATGTTGGACTACTCTGCCATGTAGCTACCTTTCATTATATGTACATGTTGGAATCATCTCCATGTAGCTAGTACCCTGTTTATGGACATGTTGCACTGCTCAGCCACGTAGCGAGCTCTCTGTATATAGACAAATTGGACTCATCTGCCATGTATCTTGAACTCTGTATATGAAAATGATGCATTACTCTGCCATGTAGGTAGCTCTCAGTATATAGACCAATTTGACTCTTCTGCCTTGAAGCTAGAACTCTTTGTATGGAAATGTTACACTACCCTGCCATCTAGCTAGCTCTCTCTATGTAGACATGTTGGAATCATATGCCTTGCAGCTAGAACTCTGTATATGGAAATGTTGCTCTACACTGCCATCTAGCTAGCTCTCTATATATAGACATGTTGGAATCATATGCCTTGTACCTAGAACTCTGTATATGGGAATGTTGCACTACCCTGTCATGTAGCCAGCTCCCTGTATATGGACATTTGGGACTCATATGCAATATAGCGAGCTCTCGGTACATGGATATGTTGGAGTGATCCTCCAAGTAGTAGCAACCTGCATATGAACATATTGGAGATGTCTGCCATGTAGCTAGCACTCAGTATATGTATATGTTGGAATCATCTGCCATGTAGCTAGTGCCCTGTATATGGACATGTAGGACTACTCTGCTATGTAGCTAGTACTCTGCATATGGACATGTTGGACTACTCTGCCATGTAGCTAGCTCTCTATATATGAACACATTTTACACATCTGCCATGTAGTTAGCTCTCAGTATATGGAAATGTTGAACTCATCTGACATGTAGCTAGTACTCTGTATATGGACATCTTGCACTACTATGCCATGTATATAGACAAGTTGGACTCATGTGTCATGTAGCTTAAATTCTTTATATGGGCATGATGCACTACTCTGCAATGTAGGTATCTCGGTATATAGATAAGTTGGAATCATCTTTCTTGTAGCTAGAACTCTCTATATGGAAATCTTGCACTATCCTATTATGTTGGTGGATTTCTATGTATAGAAAAGTTGGATTCATCTGCCTTGTAGCAAGAATTCAGTATATGGAAATGATGCACTACCATGCAGGTAGCTAGCTCTCTCTATATGAACATATTGGACTTGTCAGCCATATAGCTACCTCTCTGTACATGCATATGTTGGACTAATATGCCTAGTAGGTAGCTCCCTGTATTTGAACATATTGGAGTTGTCTGCCATGTGGTAGCTCTTTATATATAGACAAGTTGGATTCATCTGCTTTGTAGCTAAAATGCTGAATATGGTAATTTGGAACTAGCCTGCCATGTAGCTTTCTCTCTGTATATGGACATTTGGGACTCGTATGCCATATAGCTAGCTCTCTGTACATGGATATGTTGGACTTATCTGCCAAGTAGTTAGCTACCTGTATTTGAACATATTGGAGTTGTCTGCCATGTAGCCAACTCTCAGTGTATGGACCAGCTCTCATTTTATGAAAATTTTAGACTTATATGCCATGTAGGTAGCTCTCAGTATATGGACATGTTGGACTCATCTGCCATGTAGCTAGTACCCTATATGGACATGCTGCACTACTCTGCCATGTAGCTCGCTCTATGTATATAGACAAGTTGGACTCATCTGCCATGTAGCTTGAACTCTGTATATGGAAATGATGCACTACTCTGCTGTGTAGGTAGCACTCAGAATATAGACAAGTGGGACTCATATGCCTTGTAGCTAGGACTCTGTATATGAAAAGTTGCCCTACCCTTCCATGTAGCTAGCTCTCTCTATATAGACAAGTTTGACTCATCTTAATTGTAGCTAGAACTCTGAATATGCAAATGTAACTCTGTTGGGGATTGGCCTCTACATAGGGGTTCGGTTCACAAGGAGGAGACACCTGATGGCGATAGAGTTAGCAAAAGAATACACAGACAGATAGAGGGGGACAATAAGACACCCCAAAGACAGGGTGGAGACATCACTCTTGGGCAGACTCTGCAGGCAGCAACTCACTGCCCTGCAATCTTTACTTCATGCCCTCCAACCAGTAATGCACACCTAGGGAGGCCTTGGCCTCTGTTTTATCTATGGGAGGAGCTTCACACCAAGCTGGGACAGACTAAAACAGGATACAGCTAACATCAGTTATTTTCCAGACATTCAGGTAACTTTACATCGTACTTCGCTGGTTCGAATCCCAGGCCGGCAACTTGATTTCTCAGGCTCAATTAACATATCTATAGCCGTGAGCTCAGTTGGGGGAAAATGAGAGGTAAGGACAAAAGGCTTGGGCAGAGTCCTGCTGTTTCGGATTCCTGAGCCAGGTCTGCAGGAGGACTCGAGATGCCCAGGTGAATGGGTGGCACCTGGAAAAGGATTAGGGAGGATGGTTTTTTGTCTGTAGAACAAAGAACTGTGAAGTAGCTAAGATATTTTTAGTTAATCCTTTGGAAGAAGGCTTGACCTTGCAATGTTTACAGTCTTTGGCTTTAGGAAAATATCACATTTATCCGTGGATTATCAAGGGCTCCATGTATTAAATTAATAAATATAACTGAACACTAAAATGAAAAACAATTTGCTATTGACTGTCAGTGGCCTCATTTGTTAAACTCGGGCCTATAGGGCCTCGAACCTCTGACCAGGTTTACACGGTCTGCAACATATTCCCCCTTGTTTATTAGTTTGTTTAAAGGACGTTGCCTGTTAGGTGGTCCGTGTGAATGTCTCAGTCTTATCCATCTTTGAACTCATTGCATCATGGCAATGGCTCTGTCTTAGGTTGATGAGTTTCCACGTGATCCTTGCCCATCTCTGACTAACATGTCCATTCATAAACACTTGCCATCTGCAGGAGGCATGGTGGAGGAGACCAGCCGGGAGGTCTCCATGCACGACGTTGCTAGACTCTCACCTGCTCTCAGGTGAATGAGCAGGATCATTATGCTGAGGTTCAATTAAGTTCACAGGGGAACTCAATCTCTAGCCGGGACAGCAAATTAGTAGCCAATCAGTACTCAACTCGAGCATTACTTATATCAGAAATTTGAGCATGTAGCTGTTGAATATCCACAGACAAATGAACACCATTTCACAACCTCCTAAAATGCTATTGAACTAAGGTCTGATCCTGTTCAGATAACACAAATCTACTTATACAATGAATATCGTTAAACTGAAAGTCTAAACTGGACATTTTGAAATCTTATATCTCAAAAACAATATTCCTTCTTCTAAAGCATTTATCCTATTTTGTAAACCTTGAACTATTTACTCTTGGATGGTAAGAGCGAGACTAATCTTCCTAGAAAGTTGACTTACATGCTTACACAAGGGACGCGATGGAGAGGGCAATAACATATTTTAACAATGCAGTGATTCCTAGTATGGGAGAAACAACAAAACACGTGGCAAGTTAAAAGGCCAGGCCAGCACAATGCATGGGCTCACTTCTGAAACATTAACAGGTAATAAAATATATGATGGGTAATGAACAATTACAACAATTGGTAACATCTGTTAATTCCCCATTCCCTACACCCGACAAGCAAACATTCTCTGGAGTTTAAACAGTCTCTAAGGCGTTAAACAGTCCTTAAAATGTTTTTCTGCTCTGGAAGCAGCTTGCTGGATCTTGGTGCTCTTTTCATAGGGGCTTCAGTAGAGATGCAAATGAAGTATCTCTTTCAGATGGGTACTCAGTGAATGCTGGCTTCCCCCAAGTCAGGAATGGCTCCTCTAGCCACAGGGTCAATTCAGTTAGGCTGGAATCCATGTGGAAGGGTCTTTGTTCTGAAAAATAGGCTAAAATTTTCGCTCTTTTTGGTTAATAATATATTTAAAATACTAGACTCGGGAAACAGATGAGAGGAGATTTGCTGCAAGTGATTAAAAGCAAGGTTAATATCAATCAATTCAGTGCTAAAGTTTCTGCAGTCTGCCGTACCTGAGAAATTTAGCTTGGCGGTTAATGGAAAACTGTTGAAAAATAAATGGCATTAGCAGAGTTCAGGGAGAGGAAGAGGCAGACAAATGAATCCATTCTAAAGTTCCTGTGTTTGCCAAACGACTCCAGTAGGTGTCAGTAGAAAGGACGACAAGGTCACAGGGAACACAATCCTCTATGCGCTTAATAACTTGCTTTACAATAGCTTAGCCTCAACAGGTTTCAAAGCTTGAATAGCCTCGGGTCAGGGAGAGATTCCTTGAAAAACTGTAAAGATCTGAGAAAGGGTGCCCGCTCTAGGCTGGGGGTCCAGAGCATTGCAAAATTAATTCCACAGGGGAAAAGACTTTTACTGAAACTCTCTCAGGTTTGTGTTGCTGATAACACTCTGCCATTTACCATGTATCTGAATTCACAGGACTTTCACCTATTTTAGAAGCCAATTGAGTTAAACGATCCATGTAGGAATTTCCAGAAGTTAAGGGACCTGGTAAATGAGTATGTGCTCTTAAATGCCCTACAAAATAGAGAAATTTGCATTTTGCACTAAGATTTATAAGGTAAGCAATAAATCATTAATGGAAGTTTTATCAAAATTGATAACTGCAGTTTCAATATCAGGAAACAGACAAGACACGTGTTGCGAGTCAGTGTAAAGATGAATAGGACAATAAGTAAAGGTCTCAAAAACTTTTATGACAGCAAAAATCTCCACTTTCTGGGTGGAAGAAAAAGTAGTGGAAGAGAAAGCAGCCCTCCCATGGGAAAAATTGTTTGAAAAAACAGTCAGGCCTTCTGTGAGGATGAGAGCACTAAAGGCCAAAGGAAAAATTACTTTCTGGGTCTTTAGGAATGCCAAGGGAAAATCATCTGAAAAATTAAATACCACTCAAATTGTTCACTGGTATAAGGGAGCATTATATTTTTAACATCTTACCCTAAAATCTCTCTACTGCATTTGCCTTTGATCGTTAGAATCTTAAGGGGACGACCTCTTTTAATTTTTCTACCCAAAAGATCAAATCACTAGAGCCAAAAGCAGTGTTATTTCGAGGGGTGTTGGTGAGGAACATGCCTCGTTTAACTAGAGGTAACAAAAGTAATTGAGCAATGCCTTGCCCAGCGTGTATCTGTTGAGTTTTTGTAGGAGGCTTAATTAAGATGCTTAATTCTCCAGTAGAATCTGCATCTATGACTCCTGGGATGACAAGGATTTCTTTTAAAGAGGCAGAGTTTCTTCCAATAATTAAACCTACAGTTTCAGGTGGGAGAGGGCCAAAAACACTAGTGGGTATTTTTGTAACTGGTGAGTCTGGAGTCAGTATGGCTGAGAAGTTACTGCTGGGGCTTGCATCTCCCCCTCTTTGTTTTAACTGAGGGGGAATTACCACCAAACTTCCTTGTAACATGGCTGCACTCGCCATGCTTTGGGCCATAGCTGGGGAAAAGACCTTTACTGAAACAATCTCAAGTTACGGTTTATAATCCTCTGCCTTTGCCCAGGTATCTGAATTCACAGAGCCTTACTCTATTTTAAAAGCCAATTGTTTAGCCACACCACTTGCTGCCTTTTCATTAGTAATAACTCTTTTAACTGCCTGCAAGAGATGAGCCACAAGATCCCCACAAGGCCCATCCAACCTTGGCCCAACCTCACTCGGGCCAGCCTCGCCAGTCGCCAGAGGCAAAGCCTCGGCTCCTTTCAAAGCCGCTTGGAAGTAAAAATGCAGCGGCTTGGAATTTTTCTTAGTCACTTTAAGTCTTGGGCGGCGGTGGTTATAAGACCACTCGGAGCCCTGATACCAGGCCTCTCTCACAGCCGCTTGGAGGCAAAAGCGCCATGGCTTGGATTTACTCTTTGTCTCTTTAAGCCAAGGGCGACAGTGATTGTAAAACCAATATGGGTCCTCATATCTGGCAGCCTCTCCTTCTAGAGTGAGTTCGTCCTCAGAATTTATTTTAGCAAAACCTAAACCAGAAAAATTTGACTTTTTTTGTACCTCAGCTGAATTTAGCAAAGACTCATCACAGGCCAGAAATTCACTCACAGAACCGGCTGTGCTGGCAAGGCCAGGTAACTCAGTAATTTCAGCATGAGAACAAGCTTGTTTTACAATATACCAATAAGCAAAAGATCCATTTAAAGCATTACATCGAGCGGCTTCCTCCGCCAAAGTAAGCTCATTTTCAGGACTCCATTTCTCAGTATCTGAACTCAAGGAGCCTGGCACTTCTTGCACTTTAGTCAAACTTGTGATATACTTAGGGGTTAGGGGATTCTTAGCAAGCTCTTTCGGCTTTGTTTTATCTAGGAGAGGGAGAGACTCCTCACAGCCTCGAAAATCATTCTCAGACTTAGGGCAAATAGGTGATAGCCTTTTCAGGAATGGGATCCTGGCTACATTCCCTGAGCCAACGTTTCATCTCCCTCTCGATTATTTTCCATTCTCATTCCTCCAAGATTCCACTCTCAGGTAACCGGAGGCTAATCAGCTGGTCACAGTTAACAAAATTAGACAAGTTTCCTTCATCAACACACATTTTTCTTTCTTACAGAGATTTCTTAAGAATTTTAAGATATACAGAATGGAAACTGGGCTCTGTCTGACCCATTTCCTTCACTTCCTTACTGCCCCTTCCCAGCTTGGATACTCTTTTACTATGGGTGTCGTGACAAACCTGGGCAGTGGCCTCACCAGGTTGAGCGTCATTTCTTACGCCATCCTTTGTGCCACGCGTTGGACACCATATATGTCGGGAACTGGCCTCGACATAGGGGTTTGGTTCACGAGGAGGAGATACCTGACGGCAATAGAGATAGCAAAAGAATACACAGACAGAAAGAGGGGGACAATGAGGCACCCCAAAGCCAGGGTGGATACATCACTGGTGGGCAGACTTGGCACTACAGGCATCGTGGCCTCTGCAGGCAGCAACTCACTGCTCTGCTATCTTTACTCTATGCCCTCCAACCTATAATGCACACCTGGGGAGGCCTTGGCCTCTGTTTTATTTAGGGGAGGAGCTTCACACCAAGATGGGACAGACTAAAACAGGATACAGCTAACATCAGTAATTTTCCAGACATTCAGGTAACTTTACATCGTATTTCGCTGGTTCTAATCCCAGGCCGGCAACTAGGATTCTCAGGCTCAATTAACATATCTATAGCCCTGAGCTCAGTTTGGGGAAGGTGAGAGGTAAGGACAAAAGGCTTGGGTGGAGTCCTGCTGTTTTGACTTCCTGAGCCAGGTCTGCAGGAGGACTCGGGACGCCCAGGTGAATGGGCAGCACCTGGAAAAGGATTAGGGAGGATAATTTTTCTGTCTGTAGAACAAAGAACTGTGAAGTAGCTAAGATATTTTTAGTTAATCCTTTGGAAGAAGGCTTGACCTTGCAATGCTTACAGTCTTTGGCTTTAGGAAAATATCACATTTATCTGTGGATTATCAAGGGCTCCATGTATTAAATTAATAAATATAACTGAACA
>NW_006408755.1:401603-406525 GCF_000296735.1 Chrysochloris asiatica
GTAACTAACTCTCTGTATATAGACAAGTTGGACGCATCTACCTTGTAGCTAGAACTCTGTATATGGAAATGTTGCACTACCCTGCCCTTTAGCTAGCTCTCATTATATGAACATTTTGGACTTGTCTGCCATGTAGGTAGCTCTCAGTATATAGACAAGTTGGACTCATTTTCCTTGTAGCTAGAACTCTGTATAAGAAATTTTGCACTACCATTCCATGTAGCTAGCTCTCCATATATAGACAAATTGGACTCATCTGCCTTGTTTCTAGAACTCTGTAAATGGAAATGCTGCACTACCCCGCATGTAGCTAGCTCTCTGTATATGAACATATTGGACTTGTCTGCCATGTAGCTAGCTCTCAATATACACACATGTTGTACTCATCTGCCATGCAGCTAGTACCCTGTATATGGACATGGTGGACTACCCTGCCATGTAGCTAGTTCTTAGTATAAAGACACATTGGACACTTCTGCCATGTAGCTAGAACTCTGAATAGGGAAATGGTGCTCTACCTTGCCATGTAGCTAGCTCTCTTTATATGAACATATTGGACTTGTATGCCATGTAGATAGCTCTAAGTACATGGACATGCTGGAAACATCTTCCAAGTGGCTAGAACTCTGTATATGGAAATGTTGCGCTAACTTGCCATGTATATGAACATTTTAGACTTGTCTTCCATGTAGCTAGCTCTCAGTATATGGACATGTTGATCTCTTCTGTCATGTAACTAATACCCTGTATATGGACATGTTGCACAACTCTGTCATGTATCTAGCTCTCTGTATATAGACAAGTTCAACTCATCTGCCATGTAGTTTGAACTCTGTATATGGAAATGATGCACTACTCTGCCATGTAGTTAGCTCTCAGTATATAGACAAGTAGGACTCATCTGCTTTGTAGCTAGAACTCTATATAAGGAAATGTTGAACTACCATGCCATATAGCTAGCTCTCTATATATAGACAAGTTGCAGTTATCTGCCTTGTAAGTAGAATTCTGTATATGGAAATGTTGCACTACACTGCCATGTAGCTAGCTCTCTGTATATGGACATATGGATCTCGTCTGTCATGTATCTTGCTCTCTGTACATGGATATGTTGGAATGGATGCCAAGTAGCTAGCTCTCTGTATATGAACATATTGGACTTGTCTGCCATATGGCTAGCTCTCAGTATATGGACATGTTGGACTCACCTGCCGTGTAGCTAGTACCCAGAATACCGAAAGGTTGGACTACCCTGCCATGTAGCAAGCTCTCAAATTATGAACAGTTTGGACTCATCTGCCATATAGCTTGAACTCTGTATATGGTAATGAAGCACTACTCTGCAATGAATCTAGCTCTCTGTATATGTACATTTTGGAGTTATCTGCCATGCAGCTACTACCCTCAATATGGACATGTTTAACTGATCTTCCATGTAGGTAAGTCTCAGTATATGGACATGTTGGACACATCGGCCATGTAGCTAGAAATCTATTTTTGGACATTTTGGACTAGTCTGAAATGTAGTTAGCTCTTTGTACATTCATATTTAGCACTGATCTGCCATGTAACTAGCTCTCAGTATATGGACACATTGGACACATCTGCCATGCAGCTAGAACTCTGTATATGGAAAGGTTGCACTACTCTGCCGTGTAACAAGCTCTCTGTATATGAACATATTGGACTTGTATGCCATGTAGCTAGTTCACAATATATGGACATGTTGGACTCATCTGTCATGTAGCTAGTTCCCTGTATATGGACATGTTGGACTACTCTGCCATGAAGCTAGCTCCAGTATATGGACACTATGGATTCATCTGCCATGTAGCTAGAACACTGTATATGGAAATGTTGCACTTCCCTGCTATATAGCTAGCTCTCTATATGAACATATTGGAGTTGTCTGCCATGTAGGAAGCTCTCAGTATATGGATATGTTGGAATATCCTGCCACATAGCTAGTACCCTGTATATGGACATGTTGCACTACTCTGCCATGTAGCTAAGTCTCAGTATATAGACAAGTTGGACTCATTTCCCTTGTAGCTAGAAATCTGTATTTGGAAATGTTTCCCTACCCTGCCATGTAACTAGCTCACTATATATAAAGTTGAACTTATTTGACTTGTAACTAGAACACTTTATATGGAAATGTTGCACTACCCCTCCAAGTTGCTAGGTCTCTGTATATAGACAAGTTGGACTCATATGCCTTGTAGCTAGAATTATGTATATGGAAATGTTGCACTACCCTGCCATATAGCTAGCTCTCTGTATATGAACATATTGGACTTTTGTGCCATGTACCTAGCTTACAGTATATGGACATGTTGTACTCATCTGCCATGTTGCTTGTACCCTGTATATGGATATGTTACACTACTCTGCCATGTAGCTAGCTCAGTATGTGGAAATGTTGCACTTCTCTGCCATGGACTCCTTCTCTCTGCATAGACATGTTTGACTCATCTTCCTTGTAGCTAGAACTCTGTACAAGGAAATGTTGCAGTACCCTGCCATGTAGCTAGCTCTCTGTATAGGGACATTTTGGACTCGTCTGCCTTGTAGCTAGGTCTCAGTATATGGACATGTTGGATTCATCTGCCATGTAGCTAGTACCCTGTATATGGATATGTTACACTACTCTGCCATGTAGCTAGCTCTCTGTATCTAGACAAGTTGGACTCATCTGCCTTGTAGCTAGAATTCGGTATATGAAAATGTTGCACTTCTCTGCCATGGAGCTTGGTCTCTGTATATAGACACGTTGGACTCTTCTGCCTTGTAGCTAGAAGTCTGTATAAGGAAATGTGGCACGACCCTGCCATGTAGCTAGCTCTCTATATATGGTCATTTTGGACTCATCTAACATGCAGCTAGCTCTCAGTATACGGACATGTTGGACTCATATGTCATGTAGCTAGTACCCTGTATAAGGACATGTTGGACTACTCTGCCATGTACCTAGCTCTCAGTATATGGACACATTGGACACATGCCATGTAGCTAGAACTGTGTCTCTGGAAATGGGGAACTACCCTGTCATGTAGGTAGCTCTCTGTGTATGAACATATTGGACTTGTCTGCCATGTAGCTAGCTCTCAGTATATGGACATGTTGGACTCTTCTTTCACGTAGCTACTACCCTGTAAATGGACCTGTTGGACTACTCTGCCACGTAGCTAGCTCTTATTATATGGACACGTTGGACACATCTGCCATTTAGCTAGAACTCTGTATATGGAAATGGTGCAGTACCCGTCCATCTAGCTATCTCTCTGTATGTGAACATATTGGACTTGACTGCCATGTAGCTTGCTCTCAGTATATAGACAATTTGGACACATCTGCCATGTAACTAGAATTCTGTATCTGGAAATGTTGCAGTATCTTGCGATGTAGCTAGCTCTTTGTATATGGACATTTTAGACTTGTCTGCCATGAAGCTAGCTCTCAATATATGGAAATGTTCAACTCATCTGGCATGTAGCTTTTACCCTGTATATGGACATGTTGCACTACTCTGCCATGTAGCTAACTCTCTGTATATAACCAAGTTGGACTCATCTGCCATGTCACTTGAACTTTGAATATGGAAATGATGCAGTACTCTGTGATGAAGGAAGCTCTCAATATATAGACAAGTTGGAATCATCTGCCTTGTAGCTAGTATTCTGTATATGGAAATAGTGCACTACCATGCCATGTACCTAGCTCCCTATATATAGACAAGTTGGACTCATCTGCCTTGTAGCTAGAACTCTGTATATGGAAATGTTGCTCTACACTGCCATGTACCTAGCTCTTTGTGTACAGAAAAGTTGGACTCATCTGCCTTGTAGCTAGAACTGTGAATATAGAAATGTTGCACCGCCCTGCCATGTAGCTAGCTCTCTGTATATGGACATTTGGACTCGTCTACCATGTAGCTAGTTCACGGTACATAGATATGTTGGACTGATCTGCCAAGTAGGTAGCTCTCCATAAATGAACATATTGAACTTGACTGCCATGTAGCTAGCTCTCGGTATGTGGGCTTGATGGACTCATCACTCATGTAGCAAGTGCCCTGTATATGGACATGTTGGACTATTCTGCCATGTAGCTTGCTCTCATTATATGGACAAGTTGGCCTCATCTGCCTTGTAGCTAGAACTCTTTATATATAAAATTTGCACTACCCTGCCATGTAGCTAGCTCTCTGTATATGGACATTTTGGAATCATCTGGCATGTAGCTAGCTTTCTGTACATGTATATGTTGGACTGATCTACCAAGTAGGTAGCTCTCTGTATATGAACGTATTGTACTAGTCTGCCTTGTAGCTAGCCCACAGTATATGGACACGTTGGACTCATTAGCCATGAAGCTAGTATTCTTTATATGGACATGTTGGCCTTCTTTGCCATGTAGCTAGCTTTTTGAATATGAACATATTGGACTTATCTAACATGTAGCTGGCTCTCAGTATATGGATATGTTGGACTCATCTGATATGAAGCTAGTAAGCTGTTTATGGACATTTGGACTAATCTGCAATGTAGGTAGCTCTCAGTATATGGACATGTTGGACACATCTGTGATGTAGGTAAGACTCTGTATATGGAAATGTTGCACTACTCCGCCATGTAGTTAGCTCTCTGTAAATAGACAAGTTGGACTTGTCTGTCTTGTAGCTAGAACTCTGTATTTGGAAATGTTGCACTACCTGGCATTTAGCTAGCTCTCTGTATATGTATATGTTGGACTGATCTTCCAAGTAGGTATCTCTCTGTATATGAACATATTGGACTCCTCTGCCATGTAGCTAGCTCTCTGTACATGAATATTTTGGACTGATCAGCCTTGTAGGTAGCTCTCAGTATATGGACACATTTGAGACATCTGCCATTTAGCTAGAACTCTGTATATGGAAA
>NW_006408755.1:406675-411757 GCF_000296735.1 Chrysochloris asiatica
ACCTCTCTGTATATGGACATTTTGGACTTGTCTGCAATGTAGGTAGCTCTCTGTACATGGTTATGTTGGACTGATCTGCCAAGTAGGTAGTACTCTGTATATGAACATATTGGACTTGTCTGCCATGTAGCTGGCTCTCAGTATATGTATATGTTGCACTCATCTGCCATGTAGCTAGTACCCTGTATTTGGACATGTGGGAATACTCTGCCATGTAGCTAGCTCTCTGTATATGGACATTTAGGAATCGTATGCCATGAAGCTAGCTCCCTGAACATGATTATTTTAGACTGATCTGCCCTGTAGGTAGCTCTCAGTATATGGACACGTTGAACACATCTGCCATGTAGCTAGAACTCTGTATATGAACATATTGGACTTCTCTGCCATGTAGCTGGCTCTCAGTATATGTATATGTTGGACTCATCTGCCATGTAGCTATTACCCTGTATTTGGACATGTGGGAATACTCTGCCATGTAGCTATCTCTCAGTATATGGACACTTTGGACACATCTGCCATGTAGCTAGCTGTCTGTATATGGACATTTAGGAATCGTATGCCATGTATCTAGCTCCCTGAACATGATTATTGTAGACTGATCTGCCCTGTTGGTAGCTCTCAGTATATGGACACGTTGAACACATCTGCCATGTAGCTAGAACTCTGTATATGGAAATGTTGCACTACCCTGTCATGTAGCTATTTCTCTGTATATAGACAATTTGGACTTGTCTGCCTTGTAGCTAACTCTTAGTATATGGACATGTTGGACTCATCTGCCATGAAGCTAGTACCCTGTATATGGATATGGTGAACTGATCTACCAAGTAGGTAGCTCTCTGTACATGAACATATTGGACTTGTCTGCCATATAGCTAGCTCTCAGTATATAGACAAGTTGGACTCATCTGCCTTGAAACTAAAACTCTGTATATGGAAATGTTGTATTACCCTGCCATGTAGCTAGCTCTGTGATTATGATCATATTGGATTTGTCTGCCATGTAGTTAGCTCTCTGCAAATGGACATGTTGAACTCATATGCCATGAAGCTAGTAGCCTGTATATGGACATGTTGGACTACTCTGCCATATAGCTACCTCTCAGTATATGTTTACGATGGACACATCTGCCATGTAGCTAGAACTCTGTATATAAAAATGTTGCACTAGTCTGTCATGTAGCTATCTCTCTGTATATTGACAAGTTGGACTCATCTGCCTTGTAGCTAGAACTCTGCATATAGAAATTTTGCATTTCTCTGCCAAGTAGCTAGCTTTCTATAAATAGACAAGTTGGACTCATCTGCTTGTAGTAAGATCTCTTTATATGGAATGGTTGCACTACCCTGCTATATGGTTAGGTCTCTGTATATGGACATTTTGGACTTGTCTGCCTTGTAGCTAGCTCTCTGTAGATGCATATATGGTACTGATATACCAAGTAGGAGGCTCTTTTTATATGAAGATATTAGAATTGTCTGCCATGTCGATAAGTCTCAGTATATAGACAAGTTGGACTCATCTACCTTGTAGAAAGAACTCTGTATATGGAAATGTTGTACTACCCTGCCATGTAGCTAGCTCTCTGTATATGAAAATATTGGACTTGTCAGCCATGTCGCTTGCTCTCAGTATATGGACATATTGGACTCATCTGCCATGTAGCTAATTCCCTGTATATGGACATGTTGGACTATTCTGTCATGTGTCTAACTCTCGGTATATGGAAACGTTGGACACATCTGCAATGTAGCTAGAATTCTGTATATGTAAATGTTGCACTACTCTGCCACGTAGGTAGCTCTCCTTATATATACATGATTGACTCATCTATCTTGTAGCTAGTACTCTTTATATGGAAATGTTACGCTACACACCATTTAGCTAGATCTCTGTATATGGACATTTTGGACTATTCTGCCATGTAGCTAGCTTTTGTAAATGGCCTTTTCTACTCGTCTACCATGTAGCTAGCTCTCTGTGCATGGATATGTTGAACTGATCTGCCAAGTAGATAGCTGTCTGTATATGAACATATTGGACTTTACTACCATGTAGCTAGGCTCAGTATATAGACAAGTAGGACTCATCTTCCTTGTAGCTAGAACTCTGTATATTGAAATGTCGCACTACACTACCATGTAAGTAGCTCACTGTATATGGACATATTGGACTTGTCGGCCATATAGCTAGTTGTCAGTATATCGATGTGTTGGACTACTCTGCCATGTACCTACCTCTCAGTATATGGACATGTTGGACATATCTACCATGTAAGCAGAACTCTGTATATGGAAATGTTGCACTACTCTTACAATTAGCTAGCTCTATGTATATAGACAAGATGGACTCCTCTGCCTTGTAGCTAGAACTCTGTATATGGAAATATTGCACTACCCTGCCATGTAGCTAACTCTCTATATATAGACAAGTTGGATTCATCTGCCTTGTAGCTAGACACTCTATATGGAAATGTTTCACTACCGTGCCATGTATCTAGCTCTCTGTATATAGACAAGTTGGACTCATCTACCTTGTAGCTAGAACTCTGTATATGTAAATATTGCACTAAACTGACATATAGATAGCTCTCTGTATATGGATATTGTGGACTCATCTGCCATGCACCTAGAGCTCTGCACATCGATATGTTGGACTGATCTGCCAAGTAGGTAGCTCATTCTTTATGAATATATTAGACTTGTCTGCCATGTAGCTCACTCTCAGTATATGGACATGTTGGACACATCTGCTATGTTCCTAGAACTCTGTATATGGAAATGTTGCACTACCATGCCATGTAGCTAGCTCTCTGTAAATGAACATATTGGACTTGTCTGCAATGTAGCGAGCTCTCAGTATGTGCACATGTTGGAATCATCTGCCATGTAGCTAGTACCCTGTATATGGACATGTTGGACTACTCTACCATGTAGCTAGAACTCCGTATATGGAAATGTTGGACTACTCTGCCATGTAGCTATTCAATGTATATGAACATATTGGACTTGTCTGCCATGAAGTTAGAAATCTGTATATGGAACTTTTGCACTACTCTGCCATGTAGCTAGCTCTCTGTTTATGGACATGTTGGACTCGTCTACCATGTAGCTAACTCTCTGTACATGGATATGTTGGACTGATCTGCCAAGTAGATAGCTCTCTGTAATGAACATATTGGACTTTACTGCCATGTAGCTAGGCTCAGTATATAGACAAGTTGGACTCATCTGCCTTGTAGCTAGAACTCTGTATATTGAAATGTCGCACTACCCTGCCATGTAACTAGCTCTCTGTATATTGTCATATTGGACTTGTCGGCCACATAGCTAGCTCTCAGTATATCGACGTGTTGGACTACTCTGCCATTTAGCTAGTTCTCAGTATATGGACATGTTGGACATATCTACCATGCAAGTAGAACTCTGTACATGGAAATGTTGCACTACTCTTCCTATTAGCTAGCTCTATGTATATAGACAAGATATACTCATCTGCCTTTTAACTAGAACTCTGTACATGGAAATGTTGCACTACCCTGCCATGTAGCTAGCTCTCTTTATATAGACAAGTTGGACTCATCTGCCTTGTAGGTAGAACTCTGTATATGGAAATGTTGCACAACCATGCCATGTACCTAGCTCTCTGTATATAGACAAGTTGGACTCATCTACCTAGTAGCTAGAACTCTGTATATGAAAATGTTGCACTACACTGACATATAGATAGCTCTCTGTACATGGGTATGTTGGACTGATCTGCCAAGTAGGTAGTTCTCTGTGTATGAACATATTGGACTTGTCTGCTATATATCTCACTCTCATTATATGGAAATGTTGGACACATCTGCCAAGTAGCTAGTACTCTGTATATGGAAATGATGCACTACCCTGCCATGTAGCTAGCTCTCTGTAAATGAACATATTGGACTTGTCTACAATGTAGCAAGCTCTCAGTATTTGCACATGTTGGAATCATATGCCATGTAGCTAGTACCCTGTATGTGGACATGTTGGACTACTCTACCATGTAGCTAGAACTCTGTATATGGAAATGTCGGACTACTCTGCCATGTAGCTATTCAATGTATATGAACATATTAGACTTGTCTGCCATGAAGCTAGAAATCTGTATATGGAACTTTTGCACTACTCTGCCATGTAGCTAGAAATCTGTATATGGAACTTTTGCACTACTGTGCCATGTAGCTAGAAATCTGTATATGGAACTTTTGCACTACTGTGCCATGTAGCTAGCTTTCTGTATATGGACATTTTGGACTCGTCTACCATGTAGCTAACTCTCTGTACATGGATATGTTGGACTGGTCTGTCAAGTAGATAGCTCTCTGTATATGAACATATTGGACTTTACTGCCATGTAGCTAGGCTCAGAATATAGACAAGTTGGACTTATCTGCCTTGTAGCTAGAACTCTGTATATTGAAATGTTGCACTACCTTGCCATGTAGCTAGCTCTCTGTATATGGACATATTGGACTTGTCGGCCATGTAGCTAGCTCTGAGTATATCAACGTGTTGAACTACTCTGCCTTGTAGCTAGCTCTCTGTATATGTGCTGTCGGCCGCAGCAAACATAATCAGCACTGAGAAGTTGAGCCACAAAGATAACATGGACGAAAATCCAGTCTTTGAGCCCTCCTCAGTCTTACGGGCCATGGACCCCTAGGGCCAGGGAAGTAACTCTCTGAAGTCCTGGGTTCATAGGCTTTGGCAAACTCACTCTTTGGCCACCTCTGTGCAATTTTTTTTAAATTATACTTTTGTGCATTCTGTACTTGTTCTTTATGCTCTTAACTCTGGTAATTGTAGCTTCAGGGAAAGTGAATTTTTTCAGTAATTATACGCACAACGTTCTGATCAATGGCTCTCATGTAAATGTCACTGCCCCAGTAACAAGAGTTGTGCGTGAGACTATGAGAAATAAATGTACAGAAAAACAGGATGTAGCAACACAGAGACTATGTAACAATTGTTTTCTAACCAATTATTCAGTTAAACAGATATGTGAGCTGTTAATGTCCATGTACAATAATCACACTGAAACTAGTAGTTACC
>NW_006408755.1:412157-422898 GCF_000296735.1 Chrysochloris asiatica
GTTTCACGAGAAAAGCTGCTTGGGCTGATCATATGAATTAGAACAATGGCGACTGCTCCCGGGTTTGATCAATATGATTTAATTACTCATCTATCTCCCGAGGGTATATTGGAAATATAATAGTAATGAACATTGTTATATCTAGATATAGAAACTGGAATAGGATTAAAAGAATGTTAAAGTAAGACCGTACTTTCTTGGAAAAGTCAAATCCTGTTTTTCACCTTCCCTATAATTGTAGAAGCAAGGAGAAAAGAATCATTAGTTTAACAATGGAAGTTAGGTATCTGAAATCTTGTTTACTAACAGAAGCATGCATTTTCTGCCTGCAAAAGACACAGAAGCAGTTTAAGTTTCTTTAGAAAATATAACTTAGTCTTTAGTAAAAACGCTAAAGTCTCTCACCTTTACCCACTTGTGATTAAGTTTTGAAAATATGTTAAACACCTTCTAAGAAACCGCAAGTTGATGCCGTAGGCTACACAGACCTAGAAGTTAATGTATAACCTGTAATTGCTTGCTAGAACTTTTCTTATAGAGATAAGGATTTTAGCTTATTCAGAAGAATCATGACGTCTTCAGAAGTTAAAGATAATTTTGTGAATCATTGTGTCTTGTATCACATGAATGATCTCATATTCTGTCCTGAGTGAATAATAAACATTTTTTTCATTATTTTCTTTTGTGTCAATTTCCTTCTTCTGACAATAAAAAATTGGGGCTCAGCTAGCTTAATGTACTAGCTTGCCTGTCAGCTTGCTTCAATCTTTGTCTCTGTCTCTTTTCTTTCGCCTACTAGACATCTTACTTCCGCAAAACCCTGCGTTTGCCGAGGTGATCCTTTGTTGAGGTGGGACCCCGACTCAGGACCCCCGGCATATATGGACATGTTGAACATATCTACCATGTAAGTAGAACTGAGTATATTGAAATGTTGCACTACTCTGTCGATTAGCTAGCTCTACGTATGTAGACAAGATGGACTCATCTGCCTTGTAGCTAGAACTCTGTATATGGGAATGTTGCACTACCCTGCCATGTATCTAGCTGTCTGTATATAGACAAGTTGGACTCATCTACCTAATAGCTAGAACTCTGTATATGTAAATGTTACACTACACTGACATATAGATAGCTCTCTGTATATGGACATTTTGGACTAATCTGCCATACACCTAGATCTCTGTACATGGATATGTTGGACTGATCTGCCAATTAGGTAGCTCTCTGTTTATGAACATATTGGACTTGTCTGCCATGTACCTGGCTCTCAGTATATTTATATGTTGGACTCATCTGCCATGTAACTAGTACCCTGTATATGGATATTTTGGACTGATCTGCCATGTAGATAACTATCAGTATATGGACACATTTGAAACATCTGGGATGTAGCTAGATCTCTGTATATGGAAATGTTGCACGACTGTCCCATGTAGCTAGTTCTCTGTATATAGACAAGTTGAACTCATTTACCTTGTAGCTAGAACTCTGTATATAGAAAAGTTGGACACATCTGCCATGTAACTAGAACTTTGTATATGGATATGTTGCATTACTCTGCCATGTAGCTAGCTCTCTGAATATGGACATGTTGGTCATATCTGCCATGTAGCTAGAACTCTGTATATGGATATGTTGCATTACTCTGCCATGTAGGTAGCTCTCAGTATATGGACATTTTGGAATTGTATGCCATGTAGCTGGCTCCCTGAACATGATTATTTTGGACTGATTTGTCCTGTAGGTAACTCTCAGTATATGGACACGTAAGACACATCTGCCATATATTTAGAACTCTGTATATGGAAATTTGCACTTCTCTGTCATGTCCTTGGCAACTTCAATCTTTTCTCCATTGATAAGAATGTTGTTTATTGGTCCATTGGTGAGGATTTTTGTTTTCTTGACATTGAGATGTAATCCATATCACAGACTGTGCTCTTTGATCTTCATAAGTAAATGTTTCAAGTCGTCTTCACTTTCAGCAATCAAGGTTGTAAATGTTTCAAGTCGTCTTCACTTTCAGCAATCAAGGTTGTAAATGTTTCAAGTCGTCTTCACTTTCAGCAATCAAGGTTGTATCATCTGCATATCGCAGGTTGTTAATGAGTCTTCCTGCAATCCTGATGCCACGTTTTTCTTCGTAGAACCCAGCTTCTCATATTATTTTCTCAGCATACAGGTTGAATAAGTATGGTGAAAGATTACAACCCTGTCTCACACCTTTCCCAATTTTAAAACATTCAGTGTTCCCATGTTCTGTTCTAACAACTGATTCTTGGTCTAGGTACAATTTACTTAGAAGTACAATTAAGTGTTCTGGAATACTCATACTTCTCAGTATATAGACAAGTTGAACTCATCTGCCTTGTACCTAGAACTCTGTATATGGAAATGTTGCACAACCCTGCCTTATATTTAGCTCTCTTTATATCAACATATTGGACTTGGTTTCCATGTAGCCAGCTGTCAGTATATGGACATATAGGACTCATCTGCCAGGTAGCTTGTACCCTGTATATAGACAAGTGGGAATACTCTGCCATGTAGGTAGGTAACTCTCAGTATATGAACATGTTAGACACATCTGCCATGTATCTAGAACTCTGTATATGGAAATTTTCACTTCTCTGTCATGTAGTTAGTTCTCTGTATATAGACAAGTTGGACTCATCTGCCTTTTAGCTGGAACTCTGTATATGGAAATGTTGCACTACTCTACCATGTAGCTAGCACTCTGTATATAGACAAGTTGGACTTGTCTGCCTTGTAGCTAACTCAAAGTATATGGACATGTTGCACTCATTTGCCATGTAGCTAGTACCCTGTATATGGACATGTTGGACTACTCTGCCATGTAGCTAGAATTCTGTACATCGAAATGTTGCACTACTCTGCCATGTAGCTAGCTCTCTGTATATAGACAAAGTGGACTCATATGCCTTGCAGCTAGAACTCTGTATATGGAAATGTTGTATTACCCTGCCATGTAGCTAGCCCTTGTATATGGACATTTTGGACTCTTCTGCCATGAAGCTAGCTCTCTGTACATGGACATGTAGATCTACCAAGCAGGTAGCTCTTTGTATATGAACATATTGGAATTTTCTGCCACATAATTAGCTGTCAGTATATAGATAAGTTGGACTCATCTGCCTTGAAACGAAAACTCTGTATATGGAAATGTTGCACTACCTTGCCATGTAGCGATTTCTGTGTTTATGATCATATTGGATGTGTCTGCCATGTAGTTAGCTCTAAGTATATGGACATCTTGGACTACTCTGCCATGTAGCTTCTTCTCAGTATATGGATACGATGGACACATCTGCCATGTAGCTAGAACTCTGCATATGGACAAATTGGACTCATTTACCTTGTAGCTAGAACTCTGCATATGGAAATGTTGCACTTCTCTGCCAAGTAGTTAGCTTTCTATAAATAGACAAGTTGGACTCATCTGCTTGTAGTAAGAACTCTGTATATGGAACGGTTGCATTTCCATGCCATATAGTTAGCTCTCTGTATATGGACATTTTGGACTCATCTGCCATGTGCCTAGCTCTCTGTACATGGATATATTGGACTGATATTCCAAGTAGGTAGCTCTTTGTATATGAATATATTGGACTTGTCTGCCATGTCGCTGGCTCTCAGTATTTATACATATTGGACTCATCTTTCTTGTAGCTGGAACTCTGTGTATGGATATATTGCACTACCCTGCCATGTAACTATCTCTCTGTATATGGACATTTTGGATTAGTCTACCATGTAGCTAGCTCTGTGTACATGGATATGTTGGATTGATCTGCCAAGTTGAAAGCTCTCTACATGAACATATTGGACTTGTCTGCCATGTAGCTAGCTCTCGTTATATAGATAAGTCGAACTCATCTGCCTTGCAGCTAGAAAACTGTATATGCAAATGTTGTACTACCCTGCCATGTAGCTACCTCTCCATATATGAACATATAGGACTTGTCTGCCTTGTACCTAACTCTCAGAATATGGACATGTTGGACTCATCTTCCATGTAGCTAGTACACTGTATATGGACTTGTTGGACTACTATGCCATGTAGCTAGTTTACAGTATATGGACATGCAAGACACATCTGCTATGAAGCTAGAATTCTGTATATGGAAATGTTGCACTACTCTGCCATGTAGCTAGCTCTCTGTATATAGACAAGTTGTTCTCATCTGCCTTGTAGCTAGAACTTTGTTTATGGTAAGGTTGCACTACCCTGCCTTGTAGCTAGCTTTCTAAATATGGACATTTTGACTCGTCAGCAATGTAGCTAGCTCTCTGTACATGCACATATTGGACTGGTCTACCAAGCAGGTAGTTCTCTGTATACGAACATATTGGAATTCTAAGCCCTGTAGCTAGCTCTCAGTATATGGAAATGTTGGACTCATCTGCCATGTAGTTAGAACGCTGTATATGAACATGTTGGACTACTCTACCATGTAGTTAGCTCTCAGTATATGGACACATTGGACACATTTGCCATGTAGCTAGAACTCTTTATATGGAAATTTTGCACTACTGTGTCTTGAAACTAGCTCTCTGTATATAGACAAGTTGGACTCTTCTCCCTTATAGGTAGAATTCTGTATAAGAAAATATTGCATAACCCTGCCATGTACCTAGCTCTCTGTATATGGACATTTTAGACTCGTCTGCCATGTAGCTAGCTCTCAGTATATTGACAAGTTGGACTCATCTGCCTTGAAACTAAAATCCTGTGTATGGAAAGTTTGCACTACCCTGCCATGTAAGTAACTTTCTGTATATGAACATATTGGACTTGTCTGCCATGTAGCTAGCTCTCAGTATATGGACATTTTGGACTCATCTGCCATGTAGATAGTAGCCTGTATATGGACATCTTGGACTACTCTGCCATGTATCTGTATCTCAGTATATGGATATGTTGGACAGCTCTGCCATATAGCTAGAATTCTGTATATGGAAATGTTGCACTACCCTGCCATAGCTAGCTCTCTGTATATGAACATATTGGACTTGTCTGCCATGTAGCTAACTCTCAGTATATGGATTTGATGGACACATGTGCCATGTAACTAGAACTCTGTATACGGAAATGTTGCACTACTCTGCCATGTAGCTATCTCTCTGTATATAGACAGGTTGGAGTCATCTGCCTTGTAGCAAGAACTCTGTATATGGAAAGGTTGCACTACACTGCCATGTAGGTAGATATCTGTATAAGGACATTTTGGACTCGTCTGCCATGTAGCTAGCTCTCTGTACATGGGTATATTGGACTTATCTGCCAAATACGTAGCTCTCTGTCTAAGAACATATTGGATTTGTCTGTCATGTAGCTAGCTGTCAGTAGATAGACAAGTCTGACTCATCTGCCTTGTAGCTAGAAATCTTTTTTTGAAAATGTTGCACTACCCTGCCATGTAGCTAGCTCTCTGGATATGAACATATTGGACTAGTCTGCCATGTAGCTTGCTCTCTATATATGGACATGTTGGACTCATCTGCCATGTAGTTCGTACCCTGTATATGGAAATGTTGCACTACTCTGCCTTATAGCTAGCTCTCTGTATATAGACAAGTTCAAGTCATCTGCTTTGTAGCTCAAACTCTGTATATGGAAATGTTGCACTACCCTGACATGTAGCTCGCTCTAGGTATACGGACATTTTGAACTCGTCTGCCATGTAGCTAGCTTCCTGTACATGGATATATTGGACTGATCTACCAAGTAGGTATCTTTCTGTATATGAACATATTGGACTTGTCTGCCATGTAGCTAGCTCTCAGTATATACACAAGTTGCACTTACCTGCCTTGTATCTAGAACCCTATATATGAAAATGTTGCAGTACCCTGATATTTAGCTACCACTCTGTGTATGAAAATATTGGATTTGTCTGCCATGTAATTAACGCACAGTATATGGAAATGTTGGACTACTCTGCCATGTAGCCAGCTCTCAGTACATGAACATGTTGAACACGTCTGCCATGCAGCTAGAATTCTGTATATGGAAATGTTGCACTACCTTGCCATGTAGCTAGCTCTCTGTGTATAGACAAGTTGGACTCATCTGCCTTGTGGCTAGAACTCTGTATATGGAAATGTTGCACTACCCTGCCATGTAGCTAGCATTCTGTATATGAACATATTGGACTTGTCTGCCATGTAACTAGCTCTCAGTATATGCACATGTTGGACTCATATGCCATGTAGCTAGTACCCTGGATATGGACATGTTGGACTTCTCTGCCATGTAGCTAGCTATCAGTATATGGACACGTTGGACACATCTGCCATGGAGCTAGATCTCTGTTTATGAAAATGTTGTACTACTCAGCCATGTAGCTAGCTCTCTGTATATAGACAAGTTGGACTCATCTGCCTTGTGGCTAGAACTCTGTATATTGAAATGTTGCACTACCCTGCCATGAAGCTATCTCTTTCTATGAGAACATTTTGTACTCGTCTGCCATGTAGCTTACTCTCTGTACTTGATTATATTTGACTGATTTGCCAAGTAGGCATCTCTCTGTTTATGAACATATTGGACTTCTCTGCCATATAGCTACCTCTAGGATATAGACAATTTGGAACATCTGCCTTGTAGCTAGAACTCTGAATATGGAAATGTTGCACTACCATGACATGTAGCTAGCTCTCTGTATATGAACATAATGGACTTGTCTATCATGTAGCTAACTCTCAGTATATGGACATGTTGGACTCATCTGCCTGTAGCTAGTACCCTGTGTATGGAGCTGCTCGACTACTCTGCCATGTAGCTAGTTCTCAGTGTATTTACAGGTAGGACATATAGTCCATGTAGCTAGAACTCAGTTTATGGAAATGTTGCACTATTCTGCGATGTAGCAAGGTCTCTGTTTACAGACAAGATTGACTCATCTGCCTTGTAGCTAGAACTCTGTATATGGAAATGTTGCACTACCCTGTCAGGTAGCTAGATCTCTGTATATAGACATTTTGAACTTGTCTTCCATGTAGATAACTCATTGTACGGGGATATTTTTGACTATTCGAACATGTACATAGGACTCAGTATATGGACATTTTGGACTCGTCTGCCATGTACCTAGCTCTCTATACATGGATATGTTGTACTGATCAGCCATGTTGGTAGCTCTCGGTACATGAACATATTGGACTTGTGTGCCATGTAGGTAGCTCTCAGTATATAGACAAGATGGTCTCTTCGGCCTTGTATCTGGAACATTGTATATGGAAATGTTGCACTACCTTGCCATGTAGCTAGCTCTCTGTATACAGACAATTTGGACTCATCTGCCTTGTGGCTAGAACTTTGTATATGGAAATGTTGCACTACCCTGCCATAGCTAGCTCTCTGTATATGAATATATTGGACTTGTCAGCCATGTAGCTAGCTCTCAGTATATGGACACGTTGGACACATCTGCCATGTAGCTAGAACCCTGTATATGGAAATGTTGAACTACTCTACCATGTAGCTAGCTCTCTATATAAAGACAAGTTAGACTCATCTGCCTTGTAGCTAGAATTCTGTATATGGAAAAATTTCACTACACTGCCATGTAGCTAGCACTTGTATATGGACTTGTTGGGCTCGTAAGCCATGTAGCTAGCTCTCTGTACATGGATATACTGGACTGATCTACCAAGTAGGTAGCTCTCTGTATATGAACATATTGGTCTTTACTGCCAAGTCGCTATCTCTCAGTGTATAAACAAGTTGGACTCATCTGCCTTCTAGCTAGAACTCTGTATTTGGAAATGATGCATTACACTACAATGTAGCTAACTTTCTGTATATGAGCATATTGGACTTATCTGTCATATAGCTGGCTCTCTGTATATGGACATGTTGCACTCATCTGCCATATAACTAGTACCCTGTATATGGAAATGTTGCACTACCCTGCCACGTAGGTAGCTCTCTGTATATAGACAAGTTGGACTCATCTGCTTTGTAGCTAGAACTCTGTATATGTAAATGATGCACTACCCTGCCATGTAGCAACCCTTGTATATGGACATTTTGCACTCGTCTGCCATGTAGCTAGCTCCCTTTACATGGATATGATAGAATGATCAACCAAGTAGGTAGCTCTCTGTATATGAACATATTGGACTTGTCTGCCATGTAGCTAGCTCTCAGTTTGCTTGGTAGGTGGCTTTCAGTATATGGACACATTGGACACATCTGCCATGTAGCTAGTACCCTGAATATGGACATGTTGATCTACTCTGTCATGTAGCTAGGTCTCAGTATATGGACACGTTGGACACATCTGCCTTGAAGCTAGAACTCTGTATATGGAAATGTTCCACTACCCTGCCATGCAGTTAGTTCTCTATATATAGGCAAGATGGACTCATCTCCCTTGTAGCTAAAACTCTGTATATGTAAATGTTGCACTACACTTCCATGGGGCTAGCTCTCTTTATATTGACATTTTGGACCCGACTATCATGTAGCTAGTTCTTTGTACATGGATATGTTGGACTGATCTACCAAGTAGGTAGCTCTCTGTATATGAACATATTGGACATGTCTGTCATGTAGCTAGCTCACAGTATATAGACAAGTTGGACTTTTCTACCTTGAAGCTAGAACTCTGTATGTGGAAATGTTGCACTACAATACTATGTAGCTAGCTCTCTTTATATGAACATATTGGATTTGTCTGCCATGTAGGTAGCTCTCAGTATATGGACATGATTGACTCATCTTCCATGTAGCTATTACTCTGTATATGGATATGTTGGACTACTCTCAGTATATGGACACATTGGACTCATCTATCTTGTAGTTAGAACTCTGTATATAGAAATGTTGCACAACCCTGTCATGTAGCTACCTCTTCTAAGTAGGTAGCTCTCAGTATATGGACAGGTTGGACACTTCTTCCATGTGGCTAGAACTCTGTGTCTGGAAATGTTGCACTACACTGCCATGTAGCTAGCTATCTTTATGTAGACAAGTTGGAGTCCTCTACCTTGTAGCTAGAATTCTGTATATGTAAATGTTGCACTACCCTGCATTGTAGTTAGCTCTCTGTATATGAACATATTGGACTTTTCTGACATCTAGCTAGCTCTCAATATATGAACATTTTGAACATTTCTGTCATGTAGCTAGCTTTCTATACATGGATATGTTGGACTGATCTAACAAGTATGTAGCTCTCTGTATATGGAAATATTGGAGTTGTCTCTAATGTAGCTAGCTCTCAGTATATGGACATGTTGGACTCATCTGCCATATAGCTGATACCCTGTATATGGACATGTTGGACTACTCTGGCAAGTAGCAAGCTCTCAGTATATGGGCAGGTTGGACACATATCCCATGTGGCTAGAACTCTGTATCTGGAAATGTTGCACTACTCTACCATATAGCTAGCTATCTTCATATAGAAAAGTTGGACTCATCTGCCTTGTAGCAAGAACTCTGTATATGGAAATTTTGGACTCGTCTGCCATGTAGCTAGCTTTCTGTACTTGGGTATGTTAGATTGTTCTACAAAGTAGGTAGCTCCGTGTATATGAAGATATTGGACTTGTCTGCCATGTAGCTAGCTCTCAGAATTTAGTCAATTTGGAATCATCATCCTTGTAGCTAGAACTCTGTATATGGAAATTTTACACTCCCCTGCCATTTAGCACACTCTGTGTATATGAAGATATTGGACTTGTCTGCCATGTATCTAGCTTTCAGTATATGGACATGTTGGACTCATCTGCCATGTAGCTAGTGCCTTGCATATGGACATGTTGAATTACTCTACCATGTAGCTAGCTCTCGGTATATGGACATGTTGGACACATCTGCCTTGTAGCTAGAACTCTGTCTATGGAAATGTTGCACTTCTGTGCCATGTAGCTAGCTCTCAGTATATGGACAGGTTGGACACATCTGCTATGTAGCTAGAACTCTGCATATGGAAATGTTGCACTACTCTGCCATGTAGCTAGCTCTTTGTATATAGACAAGTTTGACTCATCTGCTTGTAGCTAGAACTCTGTATATGGAAATGTTGTACTATCCTGCCATGTAGCTAGCTCTCTGTATGAGGACATTTTGGACTCATCTGCTATGTAGCTAGCTCTCTGTACCGGAATGTGTTGGACTGATCTATAAAGTTGGTAGCTCCCTGTATATGAATATATTGGATCCGTCTGCCATGTAGCTAGCTCTCAGTATATGGACATGTTGTACTCACATGCCTTGTAGCTAGTTCCTGTATATGGACATGTTGGACTACTCTGCCATGTAGCTAGCTCTCAGTGTATTGAACACATCTGACATGTAGCTAGAACTCTGTATATGGAAATGTTGCACTACTCTGCCATGTAGCTAGTTCTGTGTATATAGACAAGTTGGACTCATCTGCCTTGTAACTAGAACTCTGTATATGGAAATATTGCTCTACCCTGCTATGTAGCTAGCTCTCTGTATATGGACTTTTTGGACTTGTCTGAATGTATCTAGCTCTCTGTATATCGATATGATGGATTGATCTACCAAGTAGGTAGCTCTCTATTTAAGAACATATTGGGAGAATTGGAAAAACAAGATGGCGGATTGAGTGAACGTATAGCAGAGAGCTCCGCCAACAACAACACAGAATACCCAACAAAGCAAGTTCAGGGGATGGTCCCAGAACTCTGAACCACATATAAAGGAATACTTAGAAGGTTGGAAGGCTCACTGCTG
>NW_006408755.1:427002-428464 GCF_000296735.1 Chrysochloris asiatica
GTATATGGAGGGGATTATAATCAATGTAATGAAACAAGTTATATGAATTGTTGAATGTGAAACTGATGATGTGCCCTGTAAAGTTTCACTCAATCCACAATAAAAACCTTAAATTAAAAAAATATATGTAGTAATTGGAACAATAAAACGACACAATATTAAAATAAAAAAAAGAACATATTGGACTTGTGTGCTATGTAGCTAGTTCTCGGTATATAGATAAGTTGGACTCATCTGCCGTGTATCTAGAACTCTGTATATGGAAATGTTGCACTACACTTCCATGTAGCTAGCTCTCTATATATAAACATATTGGACTTGTCTACCATGTAGCTAGCTCTTCAGTATATGCACATGTTGGACTCATCTGCTATAAAGCTGGTACCCTGTATATGGACATGTTGGAATACTACTCCCAGTAGATAAGCTCTCAGTATTTGGACAGCTCTCAGTGTATGGACACATTGGACTCATGTGCAGTGTGGCTAGAACTCTGTATATGGAAATGTTGCACTATTCTGCCATGTAGCTATTTATCTTTATATAGACAAGTTGGACTCATATGCCTTGTAGCTAGAACTCTGTATATGGAAATGTTAAACTACCCTGCCATGTACCTAGCTCTGTGTATATGGAAATTTTGGACATGCCTGCCATGTAGCTAGCTCTCTGTACATGGATATGTTGGAGTGTTCTACAAAGTAGGTAGCTCTTCGTCTATGAACATATTGGACTTTTCTGCCATGTAGCTAGCTCTCAGCATACAGACAAGTTGGACTCATCTGCCTTGTAGCTAAAACTCTGTATATGAAAATGTTGCACTGCCCTGCCATGTAGTTAGCTCTCTGTATATGAACATATTGGAATTATCAGCCAGGTAGCAAGCTCCCAATATGAGGACATAGTGGACTCATCTGTCGTGTAGCTACTACCCTGAATATGGATACGTTGGACTACTCTGCCATATAGCTTGCTCGCAGGGTATGGATATTTGGACACATCTGCCATGTAGCTAGAATTCTGTATATGTAAATGATGCACTACTCTGACATGTAGCTAGGACTCTGAACATGGAAATGTTGCACAACCCTGCCATGTAGCTATCTCTCTGTATATGGGTATTTTGGACTCGTATGCCATGTAGCTAGCTCTCTGTACATGGATATGTAGGACTGATCTACCAAGTCGGTAGCTGTATATGAACATGTTGGACTTCTCTGCCATGTAGCTAGCTCTAAGTATTTGGACATGGAATCATCTGCCATGTAGCTGGTACCCTATATATGAACATGTTGGACTACTCTGCCTTGTAGCTATCTCTCAGTATATGGACCATTGGACACATCTGCCATGTAATTAGAACTGTATATTTGGAAATGTTGCACTACTCTGCCATGTAGCTAGCTCTCTGTATATAGACAAGTTGGACTCATCTGCCTTGTAGCTAGAACTCTGTATATGG
>NW_006408755.1:430169-431667 GCF_000296735.1 Chrysochloris asiatica
TAGCTCTCAGTATATGGACATGTTGGACTCATCTGCCATGTAGCTAGTTCCCAGTGTATGGACATGTTGGACTACTCTGGGTGTAGCTAACTCCCAGTATATGGACAGGTTGGACACATCTGCCATGTAGTTTGAATTCTGCATATGGAAATGTTACACTACTATACCATGTAACTAGCTCTCTGTATATAGGCAATTTGGACACATCTGCATGTAGCCAGAACTCTGTATATGGAAATGTTGCACTGCCCTGCCATGTAGCTAGCTCTCAGTATATGGACATGTTGGTCTCATCTGCCATGTAGCTACTACCCTGTATATGGACATGTTGGACTACTCTGCTATGAAGCTAGCTCTCAGTGTATGGACACAATGGACACATCGGCCATGAAGCTTGAAATCTGTATATGGAAATGTTGCACTACTATGTGATTTTGCTACGTCTCTGTATATAGACAAGATGGACTCATCTGCCTTGTAGCTAGAACTCTGTATATGGAAATGATGCACTGCCATGCCAGGTAGGTAGCTCTCTGTATATTGACATTTTGGACTCCTCAGCCATGTAGCTAGTACCCTATATCTAGTCATGTTGGACTACTCTGCGATGTAGCTAGCTCTCAGTATATAGAAAAGTTGGATTCATCTTCCTTGTAGCTTGAACTCTGTATATGGAAATCTTGCACAAACCTGCCATGGAGCTAGCTCTATGTATATGGACAATTTGGACTCGTCTGCCATGTAGCTAGCACTCTGTACATGGATATGCTGGACTGAACTGCCAAGTTGGTAGCTCCCTGTACTCGAACATATTGGACTTGTCTTCCATGTATCTAGCTCTCAGTATATGGGCATGTTGGACTCATCTGACATGTAGCTAGTACCCTGAATATGAACATGTTGGACTAGTCTGCCATGTAGCTAGCTCTTAGTATATGGACACGTTGGACACATCTGCCATGTAGCTAGAACTCTGTATATGGAAATGTTTCAGTACTCTAACATGTAGCTGTTGTTGTTGTTGTTAAGTGCCATCGAGTTGGTTCCGACCCATAGCGACCCAGTACAGGGTTTCCAAGGGGTGTAAATCTTTACAGGAGTAGAAAGCCTCATCTTTCTCCCGCAGAGCAGCTGGTAGTTTCAAACCATTGACCATAAGGTTCGCAGACCGATTCATAACCACTACGCTACCAGAGCTCCTTATATACACAAGTTGGACTCATCTGACTTGTAGCTAGAATTCTGTATATGGAAATCTTGCATTACCATGCCATGTAGCTAGCTCTCTGTATTTGGACATTTAGGACTCGTATGCCGTGTAGCTAGCTCTCAGTATATAGTTAAGTTGGACTCATCTGCCTTGAAGCTAGAACTCTGTATATGGAAATGTTGCACTACCCAGCCAGGTAGCTAGCTTTCTCTATATGGACATTTTGGACTTGTTTGCCATGTAGCTAGCTCTCTGTATATGGACATATTGGACACATCTGTCATGTAG
>NW_006408755.1:431972-439148 GCF_000296735.1 Chrysochloris asiatica
GTATATAGACATTTTGGATTCGTCTGCCATGTAGCTATCTATCTGTACATGGATATGTTGGACTGATCTGCCAAGTAGATCGTACTTTATTTATGAACATATTGTACTCATCTGACATGTAGGTAGTACCCTGTATATGGAAATGTTGCACTACACAACCATATAGCTAGCTCTCTTAAATGAAAATATTGGACTTGTCGGCAATGTAGCTAGTACCGTGTATATGGACATGTGGCACTGCTCTGCTTTGTAGGTAGCTTTCAAAATATGAACACTTTGGACTTATCTGCCATGTAGCTTGAACCCTGTATATGGAAATGATGCACTACTCTGCCATGTTGCTAGCTCTCTGTATATAGACAAGTTGGACTCATCAGGCTTGTAGTTAGTACCCTCTATGTGGACATTTTGGACTACTATGAAATGTAGCTAACTCTGTATATGGACATTTTGGACACATCTGTTATGTAGCTAGAACTCTGTATATGGAAACATTGCACTTCACTGCCATGTAACTAACTGTCTCTATATGAACATATTGGACTTGTCTGCCATGTGCTTAGCTCTCAGTATATGGACATGTTGGATTCATCTGCCACATAGTTAGTACTTTGTATGTGGACATGTTGCACTACGCTGACATATAGCTGTCTCTCTATATATAGACAAATTGGACTCATATACCTTGTAGCTAGAGCTCTGTATTTCGAAATGTTGGACTACCCTGCCATGTAGCTTGCTCTCTGTGTATAGATAAATTGGACTCGTCTGCCTTGTAGCTAGAACTCTGTACACGGAAATGCTGCACTATCCTGCCATGTAGCTAGCTCTCTGTAAAGAGACAAGATGGACTCATCTGCATTGTATCTAGAACTCTGTATATGGATATATTGCACTACCCTCCCATGTAGCTAGCTTGCTGTACATAGATAAGTTGGACTCATCTGCCTTGTAGTTAGAACTCTTTATATGGAAATTTTGCACTACCTAGCCATGGAACTAACTCTCTGTATATGGACATTTTGGACTCGTCTGCACATGGATAAGTTGGACTGATCTTCTAAGTAGGTATCTCTCTGGATATGAACATTTTAGACTTGTCTGGATGTAGCTAGCTCTCATTATATGGACATGTTGGACTCTTCTGCCATGTAGCTAGTACCTTGTATGTGGACATATTGGACTACTCTGTCATGTAGCTAACTCTCAGCATATTGACAATTTTGGAATTTTCTGCCTTGTAGCTAGAAATCTGTATATTGAAATGTTGCAATACCCTGTCATGTAGCTAGCTCTCTGTATATGAACATATTGGACTTGTCTGCCATGTAGCTAGCTATTTGTACATGGATATGTTGGACTGATCTGCCAAGTTGGTAGCTCTCTATACATGAACATATTGGACTCGTCTGCCATGTAGCTTGCTCTGTGTATATGGATATGTTGGACTGTTCTACAAAGTAGGTAGCTCTCTGTATATGAACATATTGGACTTCTCTGCCAAGTAGCTAGCTCTCAGAATATAGTCAAGTTGGAATCATTTGTCTTGTAGCTAGAACTCTGTATATGAATATTTGCACTGCCCTACCAGGTAGCTAGCTCTCTCTATATAAACATATTGGACTTGTCTGACATGTAACTAGCTCTCAGTATATGGACATGTTGTACTCTTCTGCCATGTAGCTAGAACTCTGTATATGGACATGTTGGACTACTCTGCTATGTAGCTAGTTCTCTTTATATAGACAAGTTGGCTTGTAGCTAGAACTCTGTACATGGAAATGTTGCACTTCCCTGCCATGCTGCTAGTTCTCTGTATATGGACATTTTGGACTCGTCTGCCATGTAATTAGCTCTCTGTACATGGATATGTTGAACTGATCTACCAAGTAGGTAGTTCACTGGATATGAACATATTGAACTTGTCTGCTATATAGTTAGCTCTGAGTATATAGACAATTTGGACGCATCAGCCATGTAGCTAGTACCTTGTATATGGACTTGTTGGACTATTCTGCCATGTATCTAGCTTTCAGTGTATGGACACATTGTACATATCTGCCATGTAGTTTTATTGTCAAGGCAAATGAGTCCAAAATGTCCATATACAGAGTTCTAGCTATATGACAGGGTTGTGCAACATTTCCATATAAAGAGTTCTATACACAAGGCAGATGAGTCCAACTTTACTATATACTGAGAGCTACCTACATGGAAGATCAGTCCTACATATCCATGCACAGAGACCTAGCTACATGTCAGACGAGTCTAAAATGTCCATATATAGAGAGCTAGCTATATGGCTGAGTACTGCATCATTTCCATATATAGAGTTCAAACTACATGGCATATGAGCCCAAGTGTTCATATACTGAGAGCTAGCTACATGGTTGAGTAGTCCAACATGGCCATATAAAGAGTACTACCTACATGGCAGATGTGTCCAATATGATCATATACAGAGAGCTAGCTAAATGGCAGGGTAGTGCAACATTTCCATATATAGATTTTTAGCTACATGGCAGATGTTTCCTACGTGTCCATACACTGAGAGCTACCTACATGGAAGATCAGTCCTAAATATCCATTCACAGAGAGCAAGCTACATGTCAGATGTGTCCAAAATGTCCATATACAGAGAGTTAGCTACAAGGCAGAATAGTCCAACATGTCTATATAAAGAGCACAAGCTACATGGAAAATGTTTCCAACGAGTACATATAATGAGATATACCGAAATGGCAAACAAGTCCAATATGTTCATATACAGATAGGGAGCTATTTGGCAGGGTAATGCAACATTTCCATATACAGAGATCAAACTATAAGGCAGATGAGTCCAACTTCTCTACATCCAGAGAGCTAGGTACATGACATGGTAGTGCATCATTTCCATAAACAGAGCTCTAGCTACAAGGCAGATGAAAGTCACTTGTCTATATACAGAGAGCTAGCTAAATGGCAGAGTAGTGCAACATTTCAATATACAGAGATTGAACTACATGGTATATGTGGCCAACGTGTCCATATACTAAAAGCTACCTACATGGCAGACAAGTCCAATATATGCATATACAGAGAGCTAGCTACTTGGCAGATCAGTCCAATATGTCCATATACTGAGTGCTAGCTATATGGCAGACAGCCCATTATATTCATATACAGAGAGCTACCTTCTTGGCAGATCTGTCCAACATATCCATGTACAGAGTGCTAGTTACATGATAGTGTAGTGCAACATTCCCATATACAGACTTATAGCTACAAGGCAGATGAGTCCAACTTGTCTATATACTGAGCAACATGGCAGGTGTGTCCAAAGTGTCCATAGTCTGAGAGCTACCTACATGGCAGATCAGTCTAAAATATCCATGCACACAGAACTAACTACATGTCAGATGAGTCCAAAATTTCCATATACAGATAGCTAGCTACATGGCAGCTGTGTCCAACGTGTCCATATACTGAGAGCTAGCTACATGGCAGAATAATCCAACATGTCCATATACAGAGTTCTAGCATTATGGCAGATGTGTCCAATGTGTCCATATACTGAGAGCTAGCTACATGGCAGACAGGTCCAATACGTACATATACAGAGAGCTACCTACTTGGCAGATCAGTCCAACATATCCATGTTCAGAGAGCTAGCTACATGGCAGGGTAGTGCACCATTTCCATATACAGAGTTCTAGCTACAAGACAGATGATTCCAACTTCTCTATGTTCAGAGAGCTAGCTACATGGCAGGGTAGTGCAACATTTCCATATACAGATATCTTGCTACAAGGCAGATGAGTCCAACTTGTTTATATACAGAGAGCTAGCTACATGACAGGGCAATGCAACATGTCCATATACAGGATATTAGCTACATGGCAGATGAGACCAACATTTCCATTTACTGAGAGCTAGCTACATGGCAGACAAATCCAATATGTTCATGTACAGAGATTTGGCTACATGGCAGCGTAGTGCAACATTTCCATATACAGAGTTATAGCTACATGATAGATGTGTCCAAAATGTCCATATACTGAGAGCTAGCTTTGTGGCAGAGTAGTCCAACATGTCCATATACACAGTATTAGCTAGAAGACAGATGAGTCCAACTTTTCTATATACAGAAAGCTAGCTACATGACAGAGTAGTGCATAATTTCCATATAGAGAGGTCAAGCTACATGGCAGATGGGTCCAAAGTGATCATATACTGAAAGCTAGCTACATGGCACAGTAGTGCAACATTTCCAAACACAGAGTTGTAACAACATGGCAGATGTGTCCAATGTGTCCCTATAATGAGAGCTAGCTACATGGCAGAGTAATCCAACATGTCCATATACAGGGAACTAGCTACATGGCAGATAAGATATGTTCATATGCAGAAAGCTACCTACTTGGCAGATCACTCCAACATATCCATTTACAGAGAGCTAGCTACATTGAAGTCAAGTCCAAAACATCCATATATAGAAAGCTAGCTACATGGCAGTGTAGTCCAACATGTCTATATAAAGCGTAGTAATTACAAGGCAGATGAGTCCAACTTGCATATATACAGAGCTTCCTATTTGGCAGAGGAGTACAAAATGTCCGTATACAGAAAGCTAGATACATGGCAGAGTAGTGCAACATTTCCATATACAGAGTTCTAGCTACATGGCAAATGTGTCCAACGTGTGCATACAATGAGAGCTACCTACATGGCAGATTAGTCCAAAATATCCATGTACACAGAGCTCACTACATGGCAGACGAGTCCTAAGTGTCCATATGCACTACATGTAACAGTAGTGCATCATTTCCATATGCAGAGTACGAACTACATGGCAGATGAGTCCAACATGTCTATATACTGAGAGCAAGATACATGGCAGAGAAGTCCAATGTGTTCATAAAAAGAGAGCTATCTACTTGCCAGATCAGTCCAACATACCCATGTACAGAGAGCTAGCTACATGGAGACGAGTCCAAAATGCCCATATACATGGCAGGGTAGTGCAATATTTCCATATACAGCTATATGGCAGATGACTATATGGCAGATGACTATCTAGCTATATGGCAGATGACTCCAACGTGTCCATATTCTGAGATCTAGCTACGTGGTAGAGAAGTGTACCATTTCCATATACGGAGTTTTAGCTACATGGCGGATGTGTTCAACGTGTGTCCATATACTGAGAGCTACCTACCTGGCAGAGTAGACCAAAATGTACATATACAGGGTACTAGCTACATGACAGATGAGTCCAACATGTCCATATACTTAGAGCTACCTACTTGGCTGATCAGTCCAACATATCCATTTACAGAGAGCTAGCTACATGGCAGATGAGTCCAAAATGTCCTTATACAGAGAGCTAGCTACATGGCAGGGTAGTGCATCATTTTCATATACAGTGTTCTAGCTTCAAGGCAGATGAATCAAATTTGTCTATATACAGAGAGCTAGCTACATGGCAGGGTACTGCAACATTTCCATATACAGAGTTCTAGCTACAAGACAGATGAGTCCAACTAGTCTACATAGAGAGAGCTAGCTATATGGCTGGGTAGTGCAACATTTCCATATACAGAAGGCTAGGTACATGGCAGAGGAGTCCAACATGTTCATATACTGAGAGCTAGTTACATGGCATTAAAGTCCAATATGTTCACATATAGAGAGCTAGCTACATGGCAGCATAGTGCAACATTTCCATATACAGTGTTCTAGCTACACGGCAGATGTGTCCAAAATGTCCATATTCAGAGAGCTTGCTACATGGCAGAGTGGTCCAACATGTCCATATACAGGGTACTAGCTACAAGAGAGATGAATCTAATGTGTCCATATTCTGAGAGCTAGCTACATGGCAGAGTAGTGCATTATTTCCATATACAGAGTTCAAGGTACATGGCAGATGAGTCCAAAGGGTTCATATACTGAGAACTAGCTACATGGCACACAAGTCCAATATGTTTGTATACAGGGAGCAAGCTACATGGCAGAGTAGTGCATCATTTACCTATACAGAATTCAAGCTACATGGCAGATGAGTCCAATGGGTTCATATACTGAGAGTTACCTACATGGCAGAATAGTCCAACATGTCCAATACCAGGGTATTAGCTACAAGGAAGATGAGTCTAATGTGTCCATATTCTGAGAGCTAGCTACATGGCGGAGTCGTGCAACATTACCATATTCAGAGTTCAAGGTACATGGCAGATGAGTCCAAAGGGTTCATATACTGAGAACTAGCTACATGGCAGATTAGTCCAACATGTCCATTACCAGGGTACTAGCTACACGTTAGATGAGTCCAACATGTCCATATACTGAGAGCTAGCTACATGGCAGGCAAGTCCAATATTTTCCTATACAGAGAGCTACCTACACGGCAGACCATTCCAAGATATACATGCAGAGATATCTAACTACATGGCAGACAAGTCCAAAATGTCCATATACAGAGCTAACTACATGGAAGAGTAGTACAACCTTTCCATATACAGAGCTCTAGATATATGGCAGATGAGTCCAACATATACAAAAACTGAGAGCTATCTACATAGTAGAGTATTCCAACGTGTCCATATAAAGAGAGCTAGATACATGGCAGACAAGTCCAATATGTTCATATACAGAGAGCTAACTACATGGCAGATCTAGCCAACATATTCATGCACAGAGAGCCAGCTCCATGGAAGACGTGTCCAAAATGTCCATTTACAGCGAGCTAGCTACATGGCATAGTAGTGCAACATTCGCATACACAGAGTTCTAGCTACATGTCAGTGTAGTCCAACATGTCCATATTCTGAGAGTTAGGTATATGCCAGATGAGTTCAACATGTGTATATATAGAGGACTTGCAACAAGGCAGATGAGTCCAACATGTTCATAAAGAGAGATCTGTCTACATGGCTTATGAGTCCAACATGTCCACATACATAGAGCTACCTATAAAGCAGACGAGTCCAACATGTCCATATACTGAGAGCTAGCTACATGGCAGTGTACTCTAACAGGTCCATATACAGAAAGCTAGCTACTTGACATACAACTCTAATATGAAAATATACAGAGACCTACTGGTAGCGTAGTGGTTACGACTTGGGCTGTGAACCGCAAGGTCAGCAGTTCGAAACTACCAGCTGCTCCGCGGGAGAAAGATGAGGCTTTCTA
>NW_006408755.1:439248-444740 GCF_000296735.1 Chrysochloris asiatica
CACAAAAAGCTAGCTACATGGCAGCTGAGTCCAAAATGTCCATATACTGAGAGTTAGCTGCATGGCACATTATTGCCACATTTCCATATACAGAGTTGTAGCTACGTGTCAGATGAGTCCAACATGTCCATATTATGAGAGTTAGCTACATGGCAGATGAGTCCAACATTGTATATATAGACGGATAGCTACAAGGCAGGTGAGTCCAACATGTTCATACACAGAGAGCTGGCTACATGGCAGAGTATTTCAACATGTCCATATACAGAGAGAGAGCTACATGGCAGTCAAATCCAATATGTTTATATACAGAGAGCTACCTATATGGCAGATCAGTCAAACATATCCCTGCACAGAGAGCTAGCTACATGACAGACAAGTCCAATAGGTTCATGTCAGACAAGTCCAATATGTTCATATACAGAGAGCTAGCTACATGGCAGGGTAGTGCAACATTTCCATATACAGAGTTTTAGCGACATGGCAGATGTGTCCAACGAGTCCATATACTTAGAGCTAGCTACATGGCAGAGTAGACCAACATGTCCATATACTTAGAGCTAGCTACATGGCAGACAAGTCCAAGACAAGTGCATATACAGAGAGTTATCAACATGGCAGATCAATCCAACATATCCATATACAGAGAGCCAGCTACATGGCAGGGTATTACACCATTTCCATATACAGAGTTCTAGCTACAAGGCAGATGATTCCAACTATTCTATGTACAGAGAGCTAGCTACATGACAGGTTAGTGCAACATTTCCCTATACAGATTTCTAGCTACAAGGCAGATGAGTCGAACTTGTCTATATACAGAGAGCTAGCTATATGACAGGGTAGTGCAAAATGTCCATATAAAGGATATTAGCTACATGGCAGATGAAATCAACATGTCATTATACTGAGAGCTAGCTACATGGCAGACAAGTCCAATATGTTCATTTATAGAGATTTGGCTACATGGCAGTGTAGTGCAACATTTCCATATCCAGAGTTCTAGCTACATGGTAGTTGTTTCCAAAATGTACATATACTGAGAGCTATCAATGTAGCAAAGTAGTCCAACATGTCATTATACAGAAAACTAGCTACATGACAGAGTAGTGCATCATTTCTATATAGATAGGTCAAGCTATATGGCAGATGGGTCCAAAGTGTTTATATACTGAGAGCTAGATACATGGCAGACAAATTCAATATGTTCGTATACAGGGTACTAACTACATGGCAGATGTGTTCAACATGTCCATATACTGTGAGCTAACTATATGGCATTCAAGACCAATATGTTCATATACATAGAGCTATCTACAAGCAAGATAGTGCAACATTTCCATATACAGAGTTCTAGGAAAAGGAAGATGAATCCAACTTGTCTATATACAGAAAGCTAGCTTCATGGCAGAATAGTCCAACATGTCCATATACAGGGTACTAGCTACATAGCAGTTCATATACAGAGAGCCACCTACTTGGCAGATCAGTCCAACATATCTTTGCACAGAGAGCTAGCTACATGTCAGACGAGTCCAAAATGTCCATATATGGAGAGATACCTACATGGAAGGGTAGTGCAACATTTCCATATACAGAGTTCTAGCTACAAGAGAGATGAGTACATCTTGTCTACATGCAGACAGTGAGAAACATTGCAGAGTAGTGCAACATGTCCATATACAGAATTCTAGCTACATGGCAAATATGTCCAACGTGTCCATTTACTGAGAGCTAGCTACATGGAAGACAAGTCCAATACGTTCATATACAGAGAACTACCTGCTTGGCAGATCTGTCCAACATAACCATGTACAGACAGCTAGCGACATGGCAGACGAGTCCAAAATGTCCATATACAGAGAGCTAATGACATGGTAGATGAGTCCAAAATATCCATATTCACATATCTAGCTTCATGGAAGGGTAGTGCAATATTTCCATATACAGAGTTCTAGCTCCATGGCAGATGTGTCCAACGTGTACATATCCTGAGAGCAAGCTACATGGCAGAGTAGTGCAACATGTCCATATACAGGGTATTACCTACATGGCAGATGAGTCCAACACGTGCATATACTGAGAGCTAGCTACATGACACCCAAGTCCAATATGTTCATATACAAAGAGCTAGCTTCATGAGAGGGTAGTGCAACATATCCTTATACAGATTTCTAGCTAAAAGGCAGATGAGTTCCACTTGTCTATATACTGAGAACTAGCAATGTGGCAGACAAGTCCAATATGTTCATAAAAAGAGAGCTACCTACTTGGCAGATCAGTCCAACATATCCATTTACGGAGAGCTAACTACATGGTAGAAGATTCCAAATTGTCCATATACAGAGAGCTAGCTACATGTCAGTGTAGTTCCACATTTCCATATACAGAGTTCTAGCTACAAGGCAGATGAATCCAACTTGTCTATATACAGAGAGCTAGCTACATGGAAGAGTAGTGCATTATTTCCATATACACAGTTCTAGCTACAAGGCAGATGAGCCCAACTAGTCTATATAGAGAGAGCTTGTTACATGGCTGGGTAAAGCAACATGTCCATATTTAGGATACTAGGTACATGGCAGATGAGTCCAACATGTCCATATACTGAGCGCTAGCTTCATGGCAGAAAAGTCCAATATGATCATATAGAGATAGCTAGCTACTTGGCAGTGTAGTAAAACTTTTCCATATACAGAGTTCTAGCTCCATGGCAGATGTGTCCAACGTGTCCATATCCTGAGAGCAAGCTACATGGCAGAGTGGTCCAACATGTCCATATACAGGGTACTAGCTACAAGAGAGATGAGTACATCTTGTCTACATGCAGACAGTGAGAAACATTGCTATGTATGGAGGGCTTGCTGCATGGCAGAGTAATGCATCATTTCCATATAAAGAGTTCAAGCTACAGGGCAGATGAGTCCAAAGGGTTCATATAATGAGAGCTAGCTATATGGCAGAGTAGTCCAACATGTACATTACCAGGGTACGAGCTACATGACAGATGAGTCCAAAATGTCCATATACTGAGAGCTAGCTACATGGCAGAGTAGTCCAACATGTCCATATACAGAGTTCTAGCTTCATGGCAGATGTGTCCAATGTGTCCATATACTGATAGCTTGCTACATGGTAGACAGATCCATTATGTTCATATACAGGGTACTAGCTACATGGCAGATGTGTCCGATGTGTCCATATACTGAGAGCTAGCTACATGGTAGACAAGCCCAATATGTTCATATCCAGAGAGCTAGCTGCATTTCAGGATATTGCAACATTTCCATATACAGAGTTCGATCTACATGGCAGATGTGTCCAACGTGTCCATATACTGAGAGCTACCTACATGGCAGAGTAGTCCAACATGTCCATATACAGGGTACTAGCTACATGGCAGATTAGCCCAACATGTGCATATTCTGAGAGCTAGCTACATAGCGGAAAAGTCCAATAGTTCATATGCAGAGAGTTACCTACTTGGCAGATCAGTCCAACATATCTATGCACAGAGGTCTAGTTACATGTCAGACAAGTCCAAAATGTCCATATACGGAGAGATAGCCACATGGCAGGGTAGTGCAACATTTCCATATAGAGAGTTCTAGCTACAAGGCAGATGAGTCCAACTTGTCTATATACAGAGAGCTAGCTACATGGACGGGTAGTGCACCATTTCCAGATACAAAGTTCTAGCTACAAGGCAGATGTGTCCAACGTGCCCATATACTGAGAGTTACCTATATGACAGATTAGTCGAAAATATCCATACACAGAGAGTTAGCTACATGTCAGATGAGTAAAACCTGTCCATATAATAAGAGCTCGATGCATTGCAAAGTAGTGCATCATCTCCATATATAGAGTTCAAGGTACATGTCAGATGAGTCAAAAGTGTTCATATACTGAGAGCTAGCTACATGGCAGAGTAGTCCAACATGTCCATATAAAGAGTACTAGTTACCTGGCTAATTAGTCCAACATGTCCGTATACAGAGAGCTAGCTACATGGCTGCCGAGTCCAAAATTTCCAAATACAGAGAGCTGGCTACATGGCCGAGTAGTACAACATGTCCATAAAAAGAGTATTTGCTACCTGGCTAATGAGTCCAACATGTACATATACTGAGCGGCAGCTACATTGCAGATTTGTCCAACATGTCCATATACTGGAAGCTAGCTACATGGCAGAAAAGTCCATAATGTCCATATACAGAGAGCTAACTACATGGCAGGGTAAAGTGCAACATTTACATATACAGAGTTCTAGATCAAAGCAAATGACTTCAACTTGTCTATATACAGAGAGCTAGCTACATGGCAGGATAGTGCAACATTTCCATATACAGAGTTCTAGCTACATGGTAGATGTGTCCAATGTGTGCATATACTGAGAGCTAGCTACATGGCTAAATAGTCCAATATGTCCATAAACAGGGTATTAGCTACATGTAAGATGAGTCCAACATGTCCATATATTAAGAGGTAGTTAAATGGCAGATGAGTCCTTTATGTTCATTTACAGAGAGCTACCTACTTGACAGATCGGTCCAACATATCAATGTAGAAAGAGCTAGCTACATGGCAGATGAGTCCAAAATGTCCATATACAGAAAGCTAGCTACATGGCAGGGTAGTGCAACATTTCCATATAGAGAGTTCTAGCTACAAGGCAGATGAGTCGAACTTCTCTATATACTGAGAGCTAGCTACATGGCAGACAAGTCCAATAAGTTCACATACAGAGAGTTACCTACTTGGCAGGTTAATCCAATATATCCATGTACAGAAAGCTAGCTACATGGCAGAAGATTCCAAAATGTCCATATACAGAGAGCTAGCTACATGTTAGAGTAGTGAAATATTTCCATATACACAGTTCTAGCTACATGGCAGATATGTCCAACGTGTCCATATACTGAGAGCTACCTACATGGCAGATCAGTCCAACATGTTCACATACTGAGAGCTAGCTGAATGGCAGAAATATCCAATATGTTCATATACAGGGAACTACCTACTAGGCAGATCAGTTCAACATATCCATGTACAGAGAGATTGCAACATGGCAGACGAGTCCAAATGTCCGTATACACAGAGCTAGCTACATGGCAGAGTAGTGCAACATTTCCATATATAGAATTCTAGTTACAAGGCAGATGAGTTCAACTTCTCTATATACTGAGAGCTAGCTACATGGCAGACAAGTCCAATATGTTAATGTACAGAGAACTACCTGCTTGGGAGATCATTCCAGCATATCCATGTACAGAGAGGTAGCTACATGGCAGACGAGTCCAAAATATCCATATACAAAGAGCTAGCTACATGGCAGGGTAGTGCAACTTTTCATATACAGAGTTCTAGCTACAAGACAGATGAATCGTAAATGTCCATATACAGAGATCTAGCTACATGGCAGTGTAGTGTAACATTTCCATATACAGAGTTCTAGCTACAAGGCAGATGAGTCCAACGTGTCTATATAC
>NW_006408755.1:444840-449416 GCF_000296735.1 Chrysochloris asiatica
ATATACAGAGAGTTACCTACTTGGCAGATCAATCCATCATATCCATGTACAGAGAGCTAGCTAATTGGCAGATGAGTCAAAAATGTCCATATACAGAGAGCAACATGGCAGAGTAGTGCAACATTTCCATATACAGAGAACTAACTACAAGGCCGATGAGTCCAACGTGTCCATATACTAAGAGCCACCTACATGGCAGACAAGTCCAATATGTTCACATACAGGGATCTACCTACTTGGCAGATCAGTTCAACATATCTAAGTACAGAGAGCTAGCTACATGTCAGACGAGATCCAAATATCCATATACAGACATCTAGCTAGATGGCAGAGTAGTGCGTCACTTCCATATACAGAGTTCAAGGTACATGGGAGATGAGTCCAAAGTGTTCATATACTGAGAGCTAGCTACTTGGCAGAGTAGGCCAACTTTTCCATATAAAGAGTACTAGCTACCTGGGTAATGATTCCAACATGTCCATATACTGAGAGCTACCTACATGGCAGAGAAGTGCCTCAATTCTATATACAGAGTTCAAGCTACATGGCAGATGAGTCCAAAGTGTTCGTATACTTAGAGCTAGCTACAGGGCAATCGTTCCAACATATCCATGTACAGAGAGCTAGCAACATGGCATACCAGTCCAAAATAATCATATACAGAAAGCTAGCTACATGGCAGGGTAGTGCAACATTTACATATACAGAGTTCTAGCTACAAGGAAGAAGAGTCCAACTCGTCTATATACAGAGAGCTAGCTACATGGCCGAGTAGTGCAACATTTCCATATAGAGAATTCTAGTTACAAGGCGGATGAGTCAAACTTGTCTATATACTGAGAGCTAGCTACATGGCAAACAAGTGCAATATGTTCATATACAGAGAACTACCTACTTGGCAGATCATTCCAACATATCCATGTACAGAGAGCTAGCTACAAGGCACTCGGGTCCAAAATGTCCATATACAGAGATCTAGCTACATGGCAGGGTAGTGCAACATTTCCATAAACAGAGTTCTAGCCACAAGACAGATGAGTCCAACGTGTCCATATACTTAGAGCTAGCTAAATGGCAGACAATTCCAATATGTTCATATACAGGGAACTACCTACTTGGTGGATCAGTTCAACAAATCCATGTACAGAGAGCTAGCTACATGTAAGACGGTTCCCAGATGTCCATATACAGACATCTAGCTACATGGCAGAGTATTGCATCATTTCCATATACAGAGTTCAAGGTACATGGGAGATGTGTCCAAAGTGTTCATATACTGAGAGCTAGCTACATGGCAGAGTAGTCTAACATGTCCATATAAAAAGTACTAGCTACCTGGGTAATGATTCCAACATGTCCATATACTGAGAGCTACCTGCATGGCAGAGTAGTGCCTCATTTCTATATACAGAGTTCAAGCTACTTGACAGATGATTCCAAAGTGTTCATATAATGAGAGCTAGCTACATGGCTGAGTAGTCCCACATTTCCATATAAAGAGTACTAGCTACCTGGCTAATGCGTCCAGTATGTCCATATACTGAGAGCTAGCTACATCTCAGACAAGTCCAATATGTTCATATCCGGAGACCTACCTACTTGGCAGATCAGTCCAACATATCCACGTACAGAGAGCTAACAATATCAGATGAGTTCAAAATATCCATATACATAGAGATAGCTACATGGCAGGGTAATGCAATATTTACATATACAGAGTTCTAGCTACAAGTCAGATGAGTCCAACGGGTCTATATACAGAGCGCTAGGTTCATGGCAGAGTAGAGCAAAATTTCCATATACAGGGTTCTAGATACATGGCATATGTTTCCAATGTGTTCATATACTTAGAGTAATCTACGTGGCAGAGTAGTGCAACATGTCCATATACAGGGTACTAGCTTCATGTCAGATGAGTTGAAGATGTCCATTTACTGAGAGCTAGCTTAATGGCAGACAGATCCAATATGATCATATATAGAGAGCTAGCTACATACTTGGCAGATTACTTCAACATAACCATGTACAGAGAGCTATCTACATGGCAGATGAGTCCAAAATGTCCATATACTCAGAGCTAACTACATGACAGGGTATTGCAACATTTCCATATACAGAGTTCTACTTTCAAGGCAGATGAGTTCAACTTGACTATATACTGAGAGCTAGCTACATGGCAGTGTCCAAATGTCCATATACTGGCAGAGTCCAAAATGTCCATATACTGAGAGATAGCTACATGGCAGAATAGTGCAACATTTCCATATACAGAGTTCTAGCTACATGGTATATGTGACCAACGTGTCCATATACTGAGACTTAGCTACTAGGCAGAGTAGTCCAACATGTCAAAATACAGGGAACTAGTTATAGGGCAGATGAGTCCAACATGTCCATATATTGAGAGCTAACTACATGGCAAGGTAATGCAACATTTCCATATACAGAGTTCCACTTTTAAGACAAATGAGTCCAACTTGTCTATATACTGAGAGCTAGCTACATGGCAGAGTCCAAATGTCCATATACTGGCAGAGTCCAAAATGTCCATATACTGAGAGCTAGCTACATGGCAAGGTAGTGCAACATTTCCGTATACAGAGTTCCACCTGCAAGGCAGATGAGCCCAACTTGGCTATATACAGAAAACTAGCTGCATGGCAGAGTAGTGCAACATTTCCGTATATAGAGCTGTAGCTACATGGCAGATGTGTCCAATGTGTCCATATAATGAAAGCTACCTACCTGACAGATCAGTGTAAAATATCCATGCAGAGAGAGGTAGCGACATGTCAGACGAGTCGAAAATGTCCATATACAGAAAGCAAGCTCCATGGCAGGGTAGTGCAACATTTACATATACAGAGTTCAAGCTAAAAGGCACATAAATCCAACTTGTCAATACGTAGAGAGCTAGCTACATGGCAGAGTAGTGCATCATTTCCATACAATGAGTTCAAGCTACAAGGCAGATGAGTCCAAAGTGTTCATATACTGAGGACTAACTCCATGTCAGAGTAGTCCAACATGTCCATATAAAGAGTACTAGCTACCTTGCTAATGAGTCCAACATGTCCATATACTTAGAGCTAGCTACATGGCAGAGTAGTGCATTATTTCCATATACAGAGAGTTCAAGCTACATGGAAGATGAGTCCAAAGTGTTCATATACTGAGAGTTAGCTACATAGCAGAGTAGTCCAACAGGTCCATATAAAGAGTACTAGCTACCTGGCTAATGAGTCTGACATGTCCATATATAGAGAGCTAACTACATGCCAGACAAGTCCAATATGTTCATATACAGAGAGCTATGTACTTGGCAGATCAGTACAACATATCCATATACAGAGAGCCAGCTACATGGCAGACAAATATAAAATGTCCGTACACAGAGAGCTAGATACATGACAGTGTAGACCAACATTTCCATATATAGAGTTCTAGCTACAAGGCAGATGAGTGCAGCCTGTCTATATACAGACAAGGGTACAAGCTAACAGGTTAATTAATCCAATGTGTCCATATATTGAGAGCTAGCTACATGGCAGGAAAATCCAATACGTTCACATACATAGAGGTACCTACTTGGCAGATCAAACAAACATATCCATGTACAAAGACCTAATTACATGGCAACCGAGTCCAAATGTACATATACAGAGAGCTAGCTACATGGCAGTGTAGTGCAACATTTCCATATACAGAGTTCTAACTGTAAGGCAGATGAGTCCAACTTGTCTATATACAGAGCTAGCTACATGGCCGGGTAGTCCAACATTTCCTTATACAGGGTACTAGCTACATGGTAGATGAGTCCAACATGCACATATACTGAGAAATAGCTACATGGCAGACAAGTACAATATGTTCATATACAGAGAGCTACCTACTTGGCAGATCAGTGCAACATATCCATGTACACAGATCAAGCTACATGGCAGACGAGTCCAAAATGTCCATATTCAGAGAGCAAGCTTCATGGCAGAGTAATGCATCTTTTCCATATACCGAGTTCAGGCTATATGGAATAACAGTAAAAAGTGTTCATATACTGAGAGCTAGCTACATGGCAGAGTAGGGCAACATTTCCATATAAAAAGTACTTGCTACTTGGCTAATGAGTCCAATGTGTCTATACACTGAGAGCTAGCTATATGGCAAAGAAGTCAAGCATGTTCATATACAGATAGGTACCTACTTGGCAGATCAGTCCATCATATCCCTGTACATAAAGCTAGCTACATGGCAGAGTAGTCCAACATGTCCATATACAGAGTTCTAGGTATATGGCATATGTGCCCAATGTGTCCATATACTGAGAGCTAGCTACATGGCAGAGTAGGAAAACATGTCCATATAAACAATACTCGCTACTTGGCTAATGAGTCCAATGTGTCCATATACTGAGAGCTAGCTACATGGCAGAGAAGCCAAACATGTTCGTATACAGAGAGCTACCTACTTGGCAGATCAATCTAACTTAACCCTGTACAGAGAGCTAGGTACATGGCAGACGAGTCCAAAATGTCCATATACAGAGAGCTAGCTACATGGCAGAGTAGTCCAACATGTC
>NW_006408755.1:449516-451130 GCF_000296735.1 Chrysochloris asiatica
AGAGAGAACTAGCAACATGGCAGAGTAGTGCATCATATCCATACACAGAGTTCAAGCTACAAGGCAGATAAATCCAAAGTATTCATATACTGAGAGCTAGCTACATGGCAGAGCAGTCCAACATGTCCATATAAAGAGTACTAGCTACCTGGCTAATGAGTCCAACATGTCCATATACTGAGAGCTAGTTACAGGGCAGAGTAGTGCATCATTAACATACACAGAGTTCAAGCTACATGGCCGACAAGTACAGAATGTCCATATATAGAGAGCTAGGTACATGGCAGTGTAGTCCAACATTTCCATATAGAGAGTTCTAGCTAGAAGGCAAAGGAGTCCAACTTTTCCATATACAGACAAGGGAACTAACTACCAGGCTAATTAATCCAAAGTCTCCATATACTGAGGGCTAGCTACATGGCAGGAAAATCCAATATGTTTATATACATAGAGCAACCTACTTGGCAGATCAGTCCAACATATCCATGTATAAAGAGCTAGCTGCATGACAGCCGAGTCCAAAATGTCCATATACAGACAGTTAGCTACATGGCAGTGTAGTGCAACATTGCCATAATCAGAGTTCTAACTACATGGCAGATGAGTCCAACTTGTCTATATACATTGCTAGCTACATGGCGAGGTAGTCCAACATTTCCATATACAGGGTACTAGCAACATGGCAGATGAGTCCAACTTAGTCATATACTGAGAGCTAGCTACATGGCAGAAAAGTCCAATATGTTCATATAGTGAGAGCTACCTATTTGGCAGATCAGTGCAACATATCCATGTACAGAGAGCTAGCTACATGGCAGACGAGTCCAAAATATCCATACAGAGAGAGCTAGCTACATGGTATAGTAGTGGAACATTAACATATACAGAGTTCTAACTACATGGTAGATGTGTCCAACGTGTCCATATACTGAGAGCTAGCTACATGTCAGAGTAGTCCAACATGTCCATATACAGAGTTCTAGCTACAAGACAGAGGAGTCCAACTTGTCTATATAGAGAGAGCTAGCTACATGTCAGAGTAGTGCATCATTTTCATACACAGTGTTCAATCTACAAGGCAGATGAGTCCAATGTGTCCATATACTGAGAGCTAGCTTCATGGCAGAGTAGTCTAACAAGTATATATGAAGAATCCTAACTACCTAGCTATTGAATCCAACATGTCCATATACTGAAAGCTAATTACATGGCAGAGTAGTCCAACATGTCTATATTAAGAGAACTAGCTACCCAACTAATGAGTCCAACGTGTCCATACACTGGGTGCTAGCTACATGGCAGACAAGTCCAAATGTTTTCATATACAGATAGCTACCTACTTGGCAGATCAGTCCAATATATCCATGTACAGTGAGCAAGCTACATGGCAGATAAGCCAAAATGTTCATATACAGACAGCTAGCTAAATAGCAGGGAAGTGCAACATTTTCAAATACAGAGCTCTACCTACATGGCAGATGTGTCCAATGTGTCCATATAAAGAGAGCTACCTACAAGAAGAGTAGTCCAACATGTCAATATAAAGGATACTAGCTACATGGCAGATGAGTCCAACATATCCATATACTGACAGCTAGCTACATGGCAGACAAA
>NW_006408755.1:451795-470839 GCF_000296735.1 Chrysochloris asiatica
ATCAGTCCAACATATCCATGTACAGAGAGCTAGCTACATGGCAGATGAGTCCAAAATGTCCATATACAGATAGCTAGCTACATGACAGAGTAGTGCAATATTTCCATATAAATAGTTCTATTTACAAGGAAGATGAGTCTAAAATGTGCACATACAGAGAGATAGCTACATGGCAGATTAGTTCAACATTTCCATATACAGTGTTCTAGCTACAAGGCAGCTGAGTCCAACATGTCCATATACTGAGAGGTAGCTACATGGCAGACAAGTCTAATATGTTCATGCACAGAAACCTAGCTACATGGCAGGGTAATGCAACATTTCCATATACAGAGTTCTAGCTACATGGCAGATGTATCAAACGTGTCCATATACTGAGAGCTAGCTACATGGCAGAGTAGTCCAACATGTCCATATACAGGGTACTAGATACATGGCAGAGAAGTTCAATATGTTCATACACAGAGAGCTACCTACTTGGCAGATTAGTCCAACATATCCATGTACAGAGAGCCAGCTACTTGGCAGAGTACTGCAACATTTCCATGTACAGTGTTCTAGCTACATGGCAGATGAGTCCAAAATGCCCATGCACAGAGAGCTAGCTTCATGTCAGATGAGTTCAAAATGTCCATATTCAGAGAGTCAGCTACATAGCAGAGAAGTGCAACATTTCCTTTTACAGAGTTCCAGAAACATGGCAGATGTGTCTAACGTGTCCATATACTGAGAGCTAGCTACATGGTAGACAAGTCCAATATGTCCATTATACAGAGAGCTACCTACTTGGCAGATCAGTCCAACATATCCATGTACAGAGAGCAAGCTATATGGCAGACAAGTCCAAAATATCCATATACAGAGAGCTAGCTACATGGCAGATTAGTTCAACATTTCCATATACGGTGTTCTAGCTACAAGGCAGATGAGTCCAACATGTGCATATACTGAGAGCAAGCTACATGGCAGACGAGACCAAAATGTCCATATACAAAGAGCTAGATACATGGCAGGGTAGTGCAACCATTTCATAGACAGAGTTCCACCTACAAGGCAGATGTATCCAACGTGTCCATATATTTAGAGCTAACTGCATGGCAGATCAGTCCAAAATATCCATGCACAGAGAGCTAGCTACATGGCAGAGTAGTGCATGATTTCCATATCCATAGTTCAAGCTACATGGCAGATGAGTCCAAAGTGTTCATATACTGAGAACTAGCTACATGGCAGAGTATTCCATCTTGTCCATAAAAAGAGGACTAATTATCTAGATAATAAGTACAATATGTCTATATACTGCGAGCTAGCTACATGGCAGAGAAGTCCAATATGCTCATATACAGATAGCTACCTACTTGGCAGATCAGTCCAACATACCCATGTAAAGAGAGCTAGCTACATGGCAGGGTAGTGCACCATTTCCATATACAGAATTCTAGCTACTAGGCAGATGAGTACAACTTGTCTATATACAGAGAGCTAGCTACATGGCAGGGAAGTGCAACATTTCCATATGCAGAGTTCTAACTACAAGGCAGATGAGTCCAACTTGTCCATATACTGAGAGCTAGCTTCATGGCAGAGTAGGGCAACATTTCCGTATACAGAGTTCTAGCTACATGGCAGATGTGTCCAACGTGTCCATATACTGAGAGCTAACTACATAGCAGAGTAGTTCAACATGTCCATATGCAGTGAACTAGCTACATGTCAGATGAGTCTAACATGTCCATATACTGAGAGCTAGCTACATGGCAGAAAAGTCCAATATGTTCTTATACAGAGAGTTAGCTACATGGCAGAGTAGTGGAACATTTCCATATACAGCGTTCTAGCTAAAAGACAGATGAGTCCAACTTGTCTATATACAGAGAGCTGGCTACATGGCAGAGTAGTGCAACATGTCAATATACAGGGTTGTAGCTACAGGGCAGATGTGTCAAACGTGTCCATATACTGAGAGCTAGCTACATGGCAGACAAGTCCAATAAGTTCATATACAGAAAACGACCTACTTTGCAGATAAGTCCAACATATCCATTTACAGAGAGCTAGCTACATGATAGAGTAGTCCAATCTGTCCATATACAGGGTACTAGCTTCAAGGCAGATGAGTCGAACTTGTCCATATACTGAGAGCTAGCTATATGGCCGAGTAGTCCAACATGTCCATATACAGGGTCCTAGCTACAAGGCATATGAGTCCAACTTGTCTATATACAGAGAGCTGGCTACATGGCAGAGTAGTGCAACATGTCAATATACAGGGTTGTAGCTACAGGGCAGATGTGTCCATCCTGTCCATATACTGAGAGCTAGTTACATGGCAGACAAGTTCACTATGTTCATTTTTCGAGAGCTACCTCCTTGACAGATAAGTCCAACATATCCATGTACAGTGAGCTATATACATGGCAGACGAGTCCAAAATGTCCATATACAGAGAGTAGCTACATGGCAGAGTAGTCCAATATGTCCATATACAGGGTACTAGCAACACGGCAGATGAGTCCAAATTGTCTATATACAGAGAGCTAGCTACTTGGTAGAGTAGTGCAACGTATTCATATACACAGTTCAAGCTTCATGGCAGATGAGCCAAAGTGTTCATATACTGAAAGATAGTTACATGGCAGAGTACTCCAACATGTCCATATAAAGAGTCTAAGCAACATGGCAGACATTCCAATATGTTCATATACAGAGAGCTACCTACTAGGCAGATCAGTCCAACATGTCCATGTACAGATATCTGGCTACATGTCAGATGAGTACAAACATGTCCACATACAGAGAGCTAGCTACATGGCAGGGTAGTGCAACATTTCCATATACAGAGTTCTAGCTACAAGGCAGATGAGTCCAACTTGTCTATATCCCGAGGGCTATTTACATGGCACAGTAGTGCAACATATCTATATACAGTATTCTAGCTACAAGGCAGATGTGTCCAACGTGTCCGGACACTGAAAGCTATCTACATAGCAGACAAGTGCAATATGTTCATATATAGAGAGCTAACTACCTGGCAGATCAGTCCAACATATCCATTTACAGAGAGCTTGTTACATGGCAGACGAGTCCAAAATGATCATATACAGAGAGCTAGCTACATGGTAGGGTAATGCAACATTTCCATATACAGAGTTCTAGCTACAAGGCAGATGAGTCCAACTTGTCTATATATAGAGAACTGAGTTAATGGCAGAGTAGGGCAACATTTCCGTATACATAGTTCTTGCTACATGGCAGATGTGTCCAATGTGTCCATGTACAGAGAGCTAGCTACATAGCAGAGTAGTTCAACATGTCAATATACAGGGTACTAGCTACATGTCAGATGAGTCCAACATGTCCATATACTTAGAGCTAGCTACATGGCAGACAAGTCCAATATGTTCATATACAGAAAACTACCTACTTGCCAGATCAGTCCAACATATCCATGTACAGGGAGCTAGCTGTATGGCAGATGAGTCCAAAATGTCCATATATAGAGAGTTAGCTACACGGTAGAGTAGTCCAATATGTTCATATACAGAAAACTACTACTTGCCAGATCAGTCCAACATATCCATGTACAGGGCACTAGATTCAAGGCAGATTAGTCCAACTTGTCCATATACTGAGAGCTATCTATATGCTGAGTAGTCCAACATGTTCATATACAGGGGCATAGCTAAAAAGCAGATGAGTCTAACTTGTCTATATACAGAGATCTAGCTACATGGCAGAGTAGTGCATCATTTCCATATACACAGTTCAAGCCACATGACAGATAAGTCCAAAGTGTTCATATACTGACAGCTATCTACATGGCAGAGTAGTGCAACCTGTCCATATACATGGTATTAGCTACATGACAGATGATTCCAACATGTCCATATACTGAGAGCTAGCTACATGGCAGACAAGACCATTATGTTCATATACAGTGACCTAGCTACATGGAAGAGTAGTGCAACATTTCCATATAAAGAGTTCTAGATAGAAGGCAAATGATTTCAACTTGTCTATATACAGAGAGCTGGCTACATGGCAGAGTAGTGCAACATGTCCATAGGCAGAGATCTAGCTGCATGGCATATGTGTCCAACATGTCCCTATACTGAGAGCTAGCTACATGGCAGACAAGTCCAATATTTTCATATACAGAGAGCTACCTCCTTGATAGATCAGTGGAACATATCCATGTGTAGAGAGCTAGATACATGGCATACGACAAAAAATCTCCATATACAGAGACCTAGCTTCATGGCAGAGTAGTCCAATATGTCCATATACAGGTTACTAGCTGCAAGGTAGATGAGTACAACTTGTCTATATAGAGAACTAGCTACATGTCAGAGTAGGGCATCAAGCTACATAGCAGATCATTCCAAAGGGTTCATATACTTAGAACAATCTACATGGCAGAGTAGTTCAACATGTCCACATATAGTGTAGTAGCTACATGGAAGATGAGTCCAACATATCCATATATTGAGAGCTAGCTACATGACAAGCAAGTCCAATATGTTCATTTACAGAGAAACAACTACATGTCAGAGTAGTGCAACATTTCCATATACAGAGTTCTAGCTACAAGACAGAGGAGTCCAACTTGTCTATATACAGAGAGCTGGCTACATGGAAGAGTAAGGCAACATTTCCGTATACAGAGTTCTAACTACATGGCAGATGTGTCCAATGTGTCCATATACAGAGAGCTAACTATATAGCAGAGTAGTTCAACATGTCGATATACAGGGTACTAGCTACATGTCAGATGAGTCCAACATGTCCATATACTGAGAGCTAGCTACATGGCACACAAGTCTAATAAGTTCATATACAGAAAACTACCTACTTGGCAGATAAGTCCAACATATCTATTTACAGAGAGCAAGCTACATGGAGACATGTCCAAAATGTCCATATTCAGAGAGCTAGCTACATGGTAGAGTTGTCCAGCATGTCCATATACAGGGTACTAGCTTCAAGGCAGGTGAGTCCAACTTGTCCATATACTGAGAGGAAGCTGCATGGCACAGTAGTCCAACATGTCCATATACAGGGTCATATCTACAAGACAGATGGTTCTAATTTGTCTATATACAGAGAGATAACTACATTGCCAAGTAGTGCATCATTTCCAACTACACAGTTTAAGCCACATGGCAAATCAATCCAAAGTGTTCATATACTGAGTGCTATCTCCATGGAAGAGTAGTGCAACATGTCCATATACAGTGTACTAGCTACATGGCAGATATGTCTAACTTGTCCATGTACTGAGAGCTAGCTACATGGCAGACATGTCCAATATGTTCATATACAGAGAGTTACCTACATGGCAGTCAGTCCAACATATCCATGTACAGAGAGCAAGCTACATGGCAGACAAATCCAAAATGTCCATATACAGAGAGCTAACTAAATGACAGGGTAATGCAAAATTTCCATATACAGAGTTCTAGATACAAGGTAGATGTGTCCAACGTGTCCATATACTGAGAGATAGCTACATGCCAGTATAGTACAATATGTCCATATGCAGTTTACTAGCTACATGTTCGATGAATCCAAATTGTTTTTATACAGCGAGCTAGATACATTGCAGAGTAGTGCAACATTTCCATATACAGAATTCTAGCTACATGGCAGATTTGTCCAACGTGTCCATATACTGAGAGCTAGCTACATTCCAGACAAGTCCAATATGTTCATTATACAGAGAGTTACTTACTTGGCAGATCAGTCCAACATATCCATGTACAGAGAGCTAGGTACATGGCAGACAAGTCCAAACTTTCCATATACAGAGAGCCAGCTACATGGCAGGGTAGTGCAACATTTTCATATACAGAGTTCTAGCTACAAGGTAGATGAGTCCAACCTGTCTATATACAGAGAACTGGCTACATGGCAGAGTAGTGCAACATGTCCATATACAGAGTTCTAGCTACGTGGCAGATGTGTCCAACATGTCCCTATGTAGCGAGCTAGCTACATGGAAGACAAGACCAATATGTTCATATATAGAGAGCTACCTCCTTGGTAGACCAGTCCAACATATCCATGTACAGAGAGTTAGAGACATGGCAGACGAGCCCAAAATGTTCATATACAGCGAGCTAGCTACATGGCAGAGTAAACCAACATGTCCATATAGAAGTTACTAGCTACAAGGCAGATGAGTCCAACTAGTCTATTTACAGAGAGATAGCTACATGGCAGAGTAGGGCATCATTTCCATATACACGGTTCAAGCCACGTGTCATGTGAGTCCAAAGTGTTCATATACTGAGAGCTAGCTACATGTCAGAGTAGTCCAACAAATCCATATAAAGAGTAATAACTACATGGCAGACAAATCCAAAATGTTCATATACAGAGAGCTACCTCCTTGGCAGTTAATTCTAACATATCCATGTACAGAGAGCTAGCTTCATGGCAGACAAGACCAATATGTTCATATAGAGAGAGCTACCTCCTTGGCAGATCAGTCCAACATATCCATGTACAGAGAGCTTGATACATGGCAGATGAGCCCAAAATGTCCATATACAGAGAGCAAGCTACATGGCAGAGTAGTCCAACATGTCCATATAAAGGTTACTAGCTACAAGACAGATGATTTGAACTTGTTTATATACAGAGAGCTAGCTACATGGCAGAGTAGGGCATCATTTCCAAATACACAGTTCAAGCTACATGGCAGATAAGTCAAATGTGTTCTTATACTTAGAGCAATCTACATGGCAGAGTAGTGCAACATGACCATATACAGGGTACTAGCTACATGTCAGATGAGTCCAACTTGTCCATATACTGAGAGCTAGCTATATGGCCAAGTAGTCCAACATGTCCATATACAGGGTCCTAGCTACAAGGCAAATGAGTCTAACTTGTCTATATATAGATATCTACATGGCAGAGTAGTGCATCATTTCCATATACACATTTCAAGCCACATGGCAGATGAGTCAAAAGTGTTCATATACTGAGAGCTATCTACATGTTCGAAACTACCAGCCACTCCGCGGGAGAAAGATGAGGCTTTCTACTCCCGTAAAGATTTACAACCTTGGAAACCCTGTGCAGGGTCGCTATGGGTCGGACCCGACTCGATGGCACTTAACAACAACAACAACAACAACATCTACATGTTAGAGTAGTGCAACATGTCCATATACAGGGAACTAGCTACATGGCATATGAGCCAACTGTCCATATACTGAGAGATAGGTACATGGCAGACAAGTACAATATGTTCATATACAGAGACATAGCTACATGGCAGAGCAGTGCAACATTTCGATATACAGAGTTCTAGCTACAAGGCAGATGATTACATCTTGTATATATACAGAGAGCTGGCTACATGGCAGAATAGTGCAACATGTCCATATACAGAGTTCCAGCTACATGGTAGATGTGTCCAACCTGTCCCTATACTGAGAGCTAGCTACATGGCAGACAAGTCCAATATGTTCATATACAGAGAGATATCCCCAGGGTAGATCATTGCAACATATCCATATAGAGAGAGCTAGCTACATGGCAGATGTGTCCAACGTGTCCTTATAATGATAGCTATCTACATCGTTGAGTAGTCCAACATGTCCATATACAGGCTCCAGCTACATGGCAGATGAGTTCAACATGCCCATGTACTGAGAGCTTGCCACATTTCAGTCCAGTCCAATATATTCATGTACAGAGAGCTACCTACTTGGCAGATCAGTCCAACATATACATATACAGAGAGATAGCTACATGGCAGACAAAACCAAAATGTCCATATACAGAGAGCTAGTTACATGGCAGGGTAGTGCAACATTTCCATATACAGGGTTCTAGCTACAAGGAAGATGAGTCCAACTTGTCTATATACTGAGAGCTAGCTACATGAAAGAGTAGTGCATCATTTCCATATACACAGTTCAAGCTACATAGCAGATTATTCCAATGTGTTCATATCCTTAGAGCAATCTACATGGGAAAATAGTGCAACATGTCCATAAACAGTGTACTAGCTACATGACAAATGAGTCCAACGTGTCCATATACTGAGAGCTAGCTACATGGCACACAAGTCCAATATGTTCATATACTGAAAACTACCTACTTGGCAAATCAGTCCAACATATCCATTTACAGAGAGCTGGCTACATGGCATAGGAGTCCAAAATGTCCATATACAAAAAGCTAGCTACATGGCAGAATAGTCCAACATGTCCCTATACGGAGTACTAACTACATGTCAGATGAGTCCAACATGTCCATATACTGAGAGTTAGCTACATGGCAGATGAGTCCAACATATTCATATAGAGAAAGCTACCTACATGGCAGATCAGTGCAACATATCCATGTACAGAGAGCTAGCTACCTGGCAGACGAGAACAAATGTCCATATAGAGAGAGATAGCTACATGACAGAGTAATCCAACATGTCCATATACAGGGTAATAAATATAAGGCAGATTAGTCTAACTTGGCCATATACTGAGAGCTAGCTACATGGCAGAGTAGTGCATTACTTCCATATACACTGTTCAAGCCACATGGCAGATGAGTCCAAAGTGTTCATATACTGAGAGCTACCTACATGACAGAGTAGTCCACCATGTCCATATAAAGATTACTAACTACATGGCAGACAAGTCCAATATGTTCATATACAGAGAGCTAGCTACATGGCAGGGTAGTGCCACATTTCCATATACAAAGTTCTAGATAAATGTTAGACAAGTCCAAGATGTTCATATACAGAAAACTACCTACTTGACAGATCAGTCCAACATATCCATATACAGAGAGCTAGCTAGATGACAGATGAGTCCAAAATGTTCATATACAGAGAGCTAGCTACATTGCAGAGTAGTCCAACATGTCCATATACAGGGTACTAGCTACAAGGCAGATGAGTACAACTTCTCCATATACTGAGAGCTAGATACATGGCAGAGAAGTTCAATATTTCCATATACAGTGTACAAGTTGCATGGCAGATGCGTCCAACATGTCCATATACTGAGAGCTAACTACATGGCAGACAAGTCCAATAATTTCATATAAAGAGAGCTAGCTACATGGCAGAGTAGTGCAACATTTCCATATGCAGAGTTCTAAGCAGATAAGTCCAACTTGTCTTTATACAGTGGCAGAGTAGTGCAACATTTATATACACAGAGTTCTTGTTACATGGCCGATGTGTCCAACGTGTCCATATACTTACAGCTAGATAAATGGCAGACACATCCAATATGTGAGCTACCTCCTTGGCAGATAAATCTAATATATCCATCTACAGAGAGCGAGGTACATGTCAGGAGTGTCTAAAATGTCCATATACAGAGATCTAGCTACATTGCAGAGTAGTGGAACATTTCCATATACAGAGTTCTAGCTACAAGGCAGATGAGTCCAACTTGTCTATATACAGAGAGCTGGCTTCATGGAAGTTCAGGGCAACATTTTCGTATACAGAATTCTAGCTACATGGCAGATATGTCCAACGTATCCATATATTGAGAGCTAGCTACATAGCAAAGTAGTTCAACATGTCCATATACAGAGTACTAACTACATGTTAGATGAGTCTAACTTGTCCATATAATGAGAAGTAGCTACATAGCAGACAACGCCAATATGTTCATATACAGAAAACTAACTACTTGGCAGACCAGTCTCACATATCCATGTACAGAGAGCTAGCTGCATGGCAGACTAGTCCAAATTGTCCATATACAGAGAGCTAGCTACATGGTACAGAACTCAAACATGTAAATTTACAGGATACTAACTTCAAGGCAAATTAGTCCAACTTGTCCATATACTGAGAGCTAGCAACATGGCAGAGTATTCCAACATGTCCATATACAGGGTCCTAGCTACAAGGCAGATGATTCTAACTTTTTTATATACAGAGAACTAGCTACATGGCTGAGTAGTGCATCATTTCCATATACACAGTTCAAGCTAAATGGCAGATGAGCCCAAAGTGTTCATATAATGAGAGCTATCTACATGGAAGAGTAGTGCTACATGTCCATATACAGGATACTAGCTACATGGCAGGTGAGTCCAACTTGTCTATATACATGGCAGAGTAGTGAAACATTTCCATAAACACATTTTAAGCAGATGAGTCCAAAGTGTTCATATACTGAGAGATAGATACATGGTAGAGTACCCCAACATGTCCATATAAAGAGTACTAGCTATATGGCAGACAAGTCCAATATGTTCATATACAGAGAGCTACCTACTTGGCAGATCGGTTCAACATATCCATGTACACAGATCTGGCTACATGGCAGATGAGTCCAAAATGTCCATATACAGAGCTAGCCACATGGCAGGGGAGTGCAACATTTCCATATACAGAGTTCTAGATACAAGGCAGATGAGTCCAACTTGTCTATATACAGAGGGCTAGCTACATGGCTGAGTAGTGCACATTTCCATATACAGAGTTCTAGCTTCATATCAGATGTGATCAACGTGTCTATATACTGAGAGCTAGCTACATAACAGACAAGTAAAATATGTTCATATACAGAGAGCTACCTACCTGGCAGATCAGTCCAACATATCCATTTACAGAGTGCTTGCTACATGGCAGATGAGTCCAAAATGTCCATACACAGAGAGCTAGCTACATGCCATATTAGTCCAACATGTCCATATACAGGGTACTAGCTACAAGGAAGATGAGTCCAACTTGTCTATGTACAGACAGCTATCTACATGGTAGAATAGTACATCATTTCTATATACAGAGTTCAAGCTACATGGCAGAGGAGTTTAAGTGTCCATATACTGAGAGCTAGCTGCATGGCAGAGTATTGCAACATGTCCATATACAGGGGCGTAGCTACAAGGTAGATGAGTCTAACTTGTCTATATACAGAGAGCTAGCTACAAGGCAGACTAGTGCATCATTTCCACATACACAGTTAAAGCCACATGGCAGATGAGTCCAACATGTTCATATACTGAGAGATATTTACATTTCAGAGTAGTGCATCATCATGTTCATATACAGGGTACTAGCTCCATGGCAGATGAGTCCAACATGTCCATCTACTGAAAGCTAGCTACATGGCAGACATGTCCAATATGTTCATATACAGAGAGCTAGCTACATGGCAGTGTAGTGCAACATTTCCATATACAGAGTTCTAGCTACATGGTAGATGAGTCCAACCTGTCTATATACAGAGATCTGACTACAAGCAGACTAGTGCAACATGTCTATATACAGAGTTCTAGCTACATGGCAGATGTGTCCAACGTGTCCCTATACTGTAAGCTAGCTACATGGAAGACAACATTAATATGTTCATATACAAAGAGCTACCTCGTTGGCATGTCAGTCCAACATATTCATGTACAGAGATCTAGATAAATGGCAGATGTGCCCAAATATACATATACAGAGAGCTAGCTACATGACAGAGTAGTCCATCAATTCCATATACAGGTTACTAGCTACAAGGCAGATGAGTCCAACTTGTCTATATACAGAGATTTAGCTACATGGCAGAGTAGGGCATCATTTCCATATACACAGTTGATGCTACATGACAGATGAATCCAACTTGTCTATGTACAGAAAGCTAGCTACATGGCAGAGTAGTGCAACATGTCCATATAAAGAGTACTGGCTACATGGCAGATGAGTCCAATATATCCATATAATGAGAGCTAGCTACATGGTTGTTGTTGTTGTTATTGTTAAGTGCCGTCGAGTCAGTTCCGACCCATAGCGACCTGTACAGGGTTTCCGAGGGTGTAAATCCTTACGGGAGTAGAAAGCCTCATCTTTCTCCCGCGGAGCGGCTGGTAGTTTCGAACCGCTGACCTTAAGGTTCGCAGCCCGATTCGTAACGACTAAGCTACCAGAGCTAGCTACATTGCAGAGTAGTCCAACATGTCCATATACTGGGTACTAGCTACAAGGCAGATGAGTACAAGTTGTTCATATACTGAGAGCTAGCTACATGGCAGAGAAGTTCAACATGTCCAAATACAGTGTACTAGCTACATGTCAGATGGTTCCAACATGTCCATATACTGAGAGCTAACTACATGCCAGACAAGTCCAACAAGCTCATATAAAGAGAGCTAGCTACATGGCAGAGTAGTGCAACATTTCCATATGTAGAGTTCTAACTACAAGGCAGATGAGTCCAACTTGTCTATATACAGTGAGCAGCCTACATGGCAGAGTAGTGCAACATTTACATACACAGAGATCTTGTTACATGGCCGATGTGTCCAATATATCCATGTACTTAGAACTAGATACATGGCAGACAAGTCCAATATGTTCATATAAAGAGAACTACCTCCTTGGCAGATCAATCTAACATATCCACGTACAGAGAGCTAGCTACATGGCAGACAAGTCTAAAATGTTCATATACAGAGAGCTAGCTACATTGCAGAATAGTGAAACATTTCCATATACAGAGTTCTAGCTACAAGGCAGATGAGTCCAACTTGTCTATATACAGAGAACTGGCTTCATGGCAGAGTAGGGCAACATTTCCGCATACAGAATTCTAGCTACATGGCAGATGAGTCCAACTTGTCCATATACTGAGAGCTAGCTGCATGGCAGAGTTTCAAACATGTCTTTATACAGGGACCTAGTTACAAGGCAGATGAGTCTAACTTGTCTATATACAGAGAGCTAGCTACAAGGGAGAGTAGTGCATCATTTCTAAACACACAGTTGAAGACAAATGGCAGATCAGTCCGAAATGTTCATATACTGAGAAATATCTACATTTCAGAGTAGTGCAACATGTCCATATACAGGGTAGAAGCTCCATGGCAGATGAGTCCAACATGTCCATCTACTGAGAGCTAGCTACATGGCAGACATGTCCAATATGTTTATATACAGAGAGCTAGCTACATGGCAGAGTAGTGCAACATTTCCATATACGGAATACTAGCTACAAGGTAGATGATTCCAACCTGTCTATATACAGAGAGCTGGCTTCAGGGCAGAGTAGGGCACCATTTCTGTATACAGAATTCTAGCTACATGGCAGATGTGTCCAACGTGTCCATATACTGAGAGCTGGCTACATAGCAAAATAGTTCAACATGTCCATATACAGAGTACTTGCTACATGTCAGATGAGTCTAACATGTCCATATACTCAGAAGTAGATAAATGGCAGAGAATGCCAATATGTTCTTATACAGAAAACTAACTCCTTGGCAGATCAGTCCAAAATATCCATGTACAGAGATCTAGCTGCATGGCAGACAAGTCCAAATTGTCCATATACAGAGAGCTAGCTACATGTTACAGAACTCAAATATGTCCATATACAGGATACTAGCTTCAAGGCAAATGAGTCCAACTTGTCCATATACTGAGAGGTACCAACATGGAAGAGTAGTCCAACATGTCCATATGCAGGGTCCTACCTGCAAGGCAGATGAGTCTAACTTGTGTATATACAGAGAACTAGATACCTGGCAGAGAAGTGCATCATTTCCATATATACAGTTCAAGCCACATGGCAGATGAGTCCAAAGTGTTCATATACTGAGAGCTATCTACATGGGAAAGCAGTGCAACATGTCCATATACAGGGTATTAGCTACATGGCAGCTGAGTCCAACTTGTCTATAAACATGGCAGAGTAGTGAAACATTTCCATATACACAGTTCAAGCTACATGGCAGATGAGTCCAAAGTGTTCATATACTGAAAGATAATTACATGGAAGAGTACTCCAACATGTCCATATAAAGAGTACTAGCTACATGGCAGACAAGTCCAATATGTTCATATACAGAGAGCTACCTACCTGGCAGATCAGTCCAACATATCCATTTACAGAGAGCTTGCTACATGGCAGACAAGTTCAAAATAACCATAGTCAGAGAGGTAGCTACATGGCAGATTAGTCCAACATGCCCATAAACAGGGTACTAGCTACAAAGCAGATGAGTCCAACATGTCCATATACTGAGAGCTAACTACATGACAGACAAGTCCAATAAGTTCATATAAAGAAAGCTAGCTACATGGCAGAGTAGTGCAACATTTCCATATGCAGAGTTCTAGCTACAAAGCAGATGAGTCCAACTTGACTATATACAGTGAGCAGGTTACATAGCAGAGTAGTGCAACATTTACATACACAGAGTTGTTGTTACATGGCCGATGTGTCCAACGTGTCCATATACTTAGAGCTAGATACATGGCAGACAAGTCCAATATGTTCATATAAAGAGTGTTACCTCCTTGGTAGATCAATCTAACATATCCATGTACAGAGAGCTAGCTACATGGCAGACAAGTCTAAAATGTCCATATACAGAGAACTAGCTACATTGCAGAGTAGTGGAACATTTCCATATACAGAATTCTAGGTACAACGCAGATGAGTCCAACTTGTCTATATACAGAGAGCTGGCTTCATGGCAGAGTAGGGCAACATTTACATATACAGAATTCTAGCTACATGGCTGATGTGTCCAACGTGTCCATATACTGAGAGTTAGCTACAAAGCAAAGTAGATCAACATGTCCATATACAGAGTACTAGCTACATGTCAGATGAGTATAACATGACCATATACTGAGAAGAAGCTACATGGCAGACAATGCCAATATATTCATATACAGTAAATTATCTAATTGGCAGATCAGTCCAACTTATCCATGTACAGAGAGCTAGCTGCATGGCAGATGAGTCCAAATTGTCCATATACAGAGAGCTAGCTATATGGTAGAGAACTCAATCATGTCCATATACAGGATACTAACTTCAAGGCAAATGAGTCCAACTTGTCCATATACTGAGAGCTAGCAACATGGCAGAGTAGACCAACATGTCTATATACAGTGTCCTAGCTAAAAGGCAGATGAGTCTAACTTGTGTATTTACAGAGAACTAGCTACATGGCAGAGTAGTACATCATTTCCATATACACAGTTCAAGCCTCATTGCAGATGAGTCCAAAGTATTCATATATTGAGTGCTATCTACATGGCAGAGTAGTGCAACATGTCCATATACAGAGTACTAGCTACATGGCAGTTGAGTCCTACGTGTTCATATACTTAGAGCAATCTACATAGCAGAGTAGTGCAACATGTCCATATACAGGGTACTAGCTACACGTCAGAAGAGTCCAACATGTCCATACACTGAGAGCTAGCTACATAGCTACATGCAGACATGTCCAATATGTTCATATACAGAGAGCTAGCTACATGGCAGGGTAGTGCAACATTTCCATATACAGAGTTCTAGCTACGAGGCAGATGAGTCCAACTTGTCTATATACAGAGGGCTAGCTACATGGCTAAGTAGTACAACATTTCCATATACAGATTTCTAGCTACATATCAGATGTGTCCAACGTGTCCAAATACTGAGAGCTAGCTACATAGCAGACAAGTCCAATATGTTCATATACAGAGAGCTACCTACCTGGCAGATCAGTCCAACATATCCATTTACAGAGAGCTAGCTACATGGCAGAGTAGTCCAACATGTCCATATACAGGGTACTAGACACAAGGCAGATGAGTCCAACTTGTCTATATACAGAGAGCTATCTACATGGTAAAGTAGTACATAATTTCTATATACAGAGTTCAAGCTACATGGCAGATGAGTCCTAAGTGTTTATATACTTAGAACAATCTTCATGGCAGAGTAGTGCAACATGTCCATATACAGGGTACTAGCTACATGGCAGATGAGTACAACATATCCATATACTGAGAGCTAGCTACATGGCAGACATGTCCAATATGTTCATATACAGAGACCTAGCTACATGGCAGACTGGTGGACCATTTCCATATACAGAGTTCTATCTAAAAGGCATATGAGTCCAACTTGTCTATATACAGAGAGCTTGCTTCATGGTATAGTAGAGGAACATTTCTGTATACATAGTTCTAACTACATGACAGATGTGTCTAACATGTCCATATACTGAGAACTAGCTACATAGCAGAGTATTTCAACATGTGCATATACAGAGTAGTAGTTACATGTCAGATGAGTCTAACATGTCCATGTACTGAGAGCTACCTACATGGCTAACAAGTCCAATATGTTCATATACAAATAACTACCTACTTGGCAGATCAGTCCAACAAATCCATGTACAGAGAGCTAGCTACATGGCAGATGAGTACAAAATGTCCATATACAGAGAGCTAGCTACATGGTAGAGTAGTCCAACATGTCCATATACAGGGTACTAGCTTCAAGGCAGGTGAATCCAACTTGTCTATATACAGACATAGCTACATGGCAGAGTAGGGCATCATTTCCTTATACACAGTTCAAGCTACATGGCAGATGATTCCAACTTGTCTATATACAAAGAGGTAGCTATATGGCAGAGTAGTGCAACATGTCCATATACAGAGTACTAGCTACATGGCAGATGAGTCCAATATGTCTATTTAAAGAGAGCTAGCTACATGGCAGAAAATAACATAATGTTCATATTCAGAGAGCTAGCTACATGGCAGGGTAGTGCCATATTTCCATATAAAAGTTCTAGATAAATGTTAGACAAGTCCAATATGTTCATATACAGAAAACAACCTACTTGGCAGAGCATTCCAACACATCCATGTACAGAGAGCTAGATAGATGGCAGACAAGTCCAAAATGTTCATATACAGAGAGCTAGCTACATGGCAGAGTAGTGCCACATTTCCATATGCAGAGATCTAACTATGAGGCAGATGAGTCCAACTTGTCTATATACAGTGAGCAGGCTACGTGGCAGAGTAGTGCAACATTTAAATACACAGTGTTCTTGTTACATAGCCGATGTGTCCAACGTGTCCATATACTTAGAGATAGATATATGGCAGAGAAGTACAATATGTTCATACAAAGAGAGCTACCTCCTTGGCAGATCAATCTAACATCCATAGTACAGAGAGCTAGTTACATGTCAGATGAGTCTAACAGGTCCATATACTGAGAAGTAGCTACTTGGCAGACAATGCCAATATGCTTTTATACAGAAAACGAACTACTTGGCAGATCAGTCCTACATATCCATGTACAGAGAGCTAGTTGTATGGCAGACGAGTCCAAATTGTCCATATACAGGAGCTAGCTACATGGTAGAGAACTCAAACATGTCCATACACATGGTATTAGCTTGATGGCAAATGAACCCAACTTGTCCATATACTGAGAGCTTGCAACATGGCAGAGTAGTCCAACATGTCCACATATAGGGTCCTAGCTACAAGGCAGATGAGTCTAACTTGTGTATATACAGAGAACTAGCTGCATGGCAGAGTAGTGCATCATTTCCATATACACAGTTTAAGCCACATGGCAGATGAGTCCAAAGAGTTTATATACTGATAGCTATCTACATGGCAGAATAGTCCAACATATTCATATAAAGAGTACTAGCTACATGGCAGACCAGTCCAATATTTTCATATACATAAAGCTAGCTACATGGCAGTTTAGTGCCACATTTCCATATAAAGAGTTCTAGCTAAATGGCAGACAAGTCCAATATGTTCATACACAGAAAACTACCTACTTGGCATATCAGTCCAACATATCCATGTACAGAGAGCTAGCTAGATGGCAGACTAGTCCAAAATGTGCATATACAGAGAGCTAGCTACATCGCAGAATAGTCCAACATGTCCATATACAGGATACTAGCTACAAGGGAGATGAGTTCAACATGTCCATATACTGAGAGCTAACTACATAACAGACAAGTCCAATAAGTTCATATAAAGAGAGCTAGCTACATGGCAGAGTAGTGCAACTTTTCCATATACAGAGTTCTTGCTACAAGGCAGATGAGTCCAACTTGTCTGTAAACAGTAAGCAGGTTACATGGCAGAGTAGTGCAACCTTTACATACACAGAGTTCTTGTTACATGGCCGATGTGTCCAACGTGTCTATATGCTTAGAGCTACATACATGGCAGACATGTCCAATATGTTCATATACAGACAGCTACCTCCTTGGCAGATCAGTATAACATATCCATGTACAGAGAGCTAGACACATGGCAGACGAGTCCAAAATGTTAATATACAGATAGGTAGCTACATAGCAGAGTAGTCCAACACGTCCATATACAGGTTACTAGCTACAAGGCAGATGAGTCCAACTTGTCTATATACAGAGAGCTAGCGACATGGCAGAGTAGGGCATCTTTTCCATATACCGTGTTCAAGCTACATGGTAGATGAGTCCAAAGTGTTCATACACTTAGAGGAATCTACATGGCAGAGTATGCAACATGTACATATACAGGGTCCTAGCTACATGGCAGATGAGTCCAACATGTCCATATACTGAGAGGTAGCTACATGGCTGAGAAGTCCAATATGTTCATATACAGAAAGCTAGCTACATGACAGAGTAGTGGAACATTTAAATATACAGAGTCCTAGATACAAGGCAGATGAGTCCAACTTATCTATATACAGAGTACTGGCTACATGGCATAGTATGGCAACATTTCCGTATACAGAGTTCTAGCTACCTGGCAGATGTGTCCAAAGTGTCCATATACTGAGAGCTAGTTCAATAGCAGGGTAGTTCAACATGTCCATATACTGTGTACTAGCTACATTTCAGATTAGTCCAACATGTCCATATACTGAGAGCTAGTTACATAGCAGAGTAGTTCAACATGTCCATATACAGGGTACTAGCTACAAGGCAGATGAGTCCAACTTGTCTATATACAAAGAGCAAGCTACATGAAAGAGTAGTGCAACACTTCCATATACAGTGTTCTATCTACATGGCACGTGAGTCCAACTTGTCCATATATTGAGAGCTAGCTACATGGCAAAGTATTCCAACATGTCCATATAGAGAGTACTAGCTACATAGCAGATGAATCCAACATGTCCATATACTGAATGTTAGCTACATGGAAGATGTGTCCAACATGTTAGAGGGCTAGCAACAAGGCAGATGAGTACAACATTTCCATTTACAGAGTTCTACCTACATGGCTGATCAGTCCATCGTGTCCAT
>NW_006408755.1:470939-472515 GCF_000296735.1 Chrysochloris asiatica
CTAGCTACATGGTAGACAAGTCCAATATGATCATATACTGAGAGCTACCTACATGGCAGATCAGTCCAACATATCCATGCACAGAGAGCTAGTTCCATGGCAGATGAGTCCAAAATGTCCATATATGGGCAGCTAGACACAATGAAAGGTAGTGCAACATTTCCATATGCAGAATTTTAGCTACAAGCCAGATGAGTCCAACTTGTCTATATACAGAGACCTAAGCTAGCTAAATGGCAGAGTAGTGCAACATTTCCATATACCCATTTCTAGCTTTAAGACAGTTGAGTCCAACCTGTCTATTTACAGAAAGCTAGGTACATGGCAGAGTAGTGCAACATGTCCATATACAGTGTAGTAGCTACACGGCAGATGAGTCCAACATGTCCATATACTGAGAGCTAGCTACATAGCAGACAAGTCCAATATGTTTATATAAAGAGAGCTAGCTACATGGCAGAGTACTGAAATATTTCCATATACCGAGTTCTAACTCCATGGCGGATGTGTCCAATGTGTCCATATATTGGGATCTACCTACATGGTAGATCAGTACAAAATTTCCATGCACAGAGAGCTTACTATATGTCAGACGAATCCAAAATGTACATATACAGAGTTCTAGCTACATGGCAGATGTGTTCAACGTTTACATATACTGAGACCTACGTACATGACAGAGTAGTGGAACACGTCCATATACATGGTACAAGCTACATGGCAGATGAATCCATCTTGACTATATACAGAGAACTAGCTACATGGCAGGGTAGTGCAATATTTCCATATAGATAATTCTAGCTACAAGGCAGATGAGTGGAACTTGTTCACATACTGTGACCTAGCTAAAACTCAGAGTAGTCCAACATGTCCATATACAGGGTACTAGCTACATAGTAGATGAGTCCAACATGTCCATATATGGAGAGCTAGCTACATGGCAGACAAGTCCAATATGTTCATATACAGAGAGCTACCTACTTGCCAGATCAGTCCAACATATCGATGTACAGAGAGCGAGCTACACAGCAGACGAGTCCAAAATGTCCATAGAGAGAGAGCTAGGCACATGGCAGGGTAGTGCAACATTTCCATATATAGAGTTTAAGCTACATGGCAATTTTGTCCATCGTGTCCATATACTGAGAGTTAGCTACATGGCAGTCAAATCCAATATGTTCATATAAAGAGAATAAGTACTTGACAGATCAGTCCAACATATCCAAAGACTGAGAGCTAGCTACATGGCAGATCAGTCCAAAATAACCATGCACAGAGAGCTGGCTACATGGCAGACAAGTGCAATATGTTCATATACAGAGAACTACCTACTTGGCAGATCACTCGATCATATCCACGTACAGAGAGCTAGCTACATAGCAGTATTGTGTAACATTTCCATATACAGTGTTCTAGCTACATGGCAGATGTGTCCAACATGTCCATATACTTAAAGCTAGCTACATGACAGTCAAGGCCAATATTTTCATATACAGACAGCTAGCTACATGGCAGGGTAGTGCAACATTTCCATATAAAGAGTTTTAGCTACATGACAGATGTTTCCATCGTGTCC
>NW_006408755.1:472725-477554 GCF_000296735.1 Chrysochloris asiatica
TAAATCTTTACGGGAGTAGAAAGCCTCATCTTTCTCCTGCTGAGCAGCTGGTAGTTTCGAACCGCTGACCTTAAGGTTCGCAGCCCGATTCGTAACGACTACGCTACCAGAGCTCCCATGGTAGACAAGTCCAATATGTTCATAAACAGAGAGCTACCTATTTGGCAGATAAGTCCAATATATCCTTGTACAGAGAGCTAGCTTCATGGTAGATGAGTCCAAAATGATGATATACAGAGAGGGTGTGCAACATTTCCTTATACAGAGTTCTAAATTCAAGGCAGATGTGTCCAACTTGTCTATATACAGAGAGCTAGCTACCTGGCAGAGTAGTGCAGCATTTCCATATACAGAATTTTAGCTACATGGCAGATGTGTCAAACGTGTCAATATACTGAGAGCTAGCTACACGGAAGACAAATCCAATATGTTCATATACAGAGAGCTACCTACTTTGCACATCAGTCCATCATATCCATGTACATAGAGCTAGGTATATGGCAGACGAGTCCAAAATGTAAGTACACTGAAAGCTAGCTACATGGCAAGGTAGTGCAACATTTCCATATATAGATTTCAACTTGTCTATATACAGAAAGCTAGATTCATGGCAGAGTAGTCCAACATTTCCATATACAGAGTTCTAGCTACATGGCAGACATGTCCAACCTGTTCATACACTGAGAGCTAGCTACAAGGCAGAAAAGGCCAATATGTTCATATTCAGAGAGCAACCTACTTCTCAGATTAGTCCAACATAGCCATGTACAGAGAGCTAGCCACATGGCACACAAGTCCAAAATGTCCATATACAGAGAGCTAGCTACATGGCAGGGTAGTGCATCATTTGCATATACAGAGTTCTAGCTACATGGCAGATGTGTCTAATGTGTCCATATACTGAGAGCTACCTATGTGGCAGACAAGTCTAATACGTTCAGATACATTGTACTAGCTACATGGCAGATGAGTCCAACATGTCCATATACTGCGAGTTACCTACATGGCAATTGAGTTCAACATGTGTAAATATAGAGCACTATCTCCCTGGCTTATGAGTCCAACATGTTCATATACTGAGAGCTAGCTACATAACCGACAGGTCCAATATGATACTATACAGAAAGCTATCTAAATGGCAGGGTAGTGCAACATTTCCATATACAGAGGTCTAGATACAAGGCAGATGAATCCATCTTGTCTACATACAGAGAGCTAACCACACAGTAGGGTACTGCAACATTTCCATATACAGACAAGTCCAATATGTTCATATACAGAGAGCTACCTATTTGGCAGATAAGTCCAACATATCGTTGTACAGAGAACTAGCTTCATGGTAGATGACTCCAAAATGACGATATACAGAGAGCTAGCTACATGGCAGGGTAGGGCAATATTTCCATATACAGAGTTCTAAATACAAGGCAGATGTGTCCAACTTGTCTATATACAGAGTGCTAGCTACACGGCAGAGTAGTGCAACATTTCCATATACAGAGTTCTAGCTACATGGCAGATGTGTCAAACATGTCAATATACTGAGAGCTAGCTACACGCAGACAAATCCAATATGTTCATATACAGAGAGCTACCTACTTTGCACATCAGTCCATCATATCCATGTACATAGAGCTAGCTACATGGCAGACGAGTCCAAAATGTCCATATACAGAGAATTAGCTACATGGCAGAGTAGTGCAACATTTCCATATATAGATTTCAACTTGTATATATACAGAGAGCTAGTTTCATGGCAGAGTAGTCCAACATTTCCATATACAGAGTTCTAGCTACATGGCAGACATGTCCAACCTGTCCATATACTGAGAGCTAGCTACAAGGCAGAAAAGTCCAATATGTTCATATTCAGAGAGCAACCTACTTCGCAGATTATTTCAACATATCCATATACAGAGAGCTAGCCACATGGCATACAAGTCCAAAATGTCCATATACAGAGAGCTAGCTACATGACAGGGTAGTGCAATATTTGCATATACAGAGTTCTAGCTACATGACAGAGGTTTCCAACATGTCCATATACTGAGAGCTAGCTGCATGGCAGACAAGTCCAATATGTTCACACAGAGAGCTACCTACTTGGCAGATCAGTCCAACATATCCATGTACAGAGAGCTAGCTACATGGAAGACGAGTACAAAATATCCATATACAGAGAGTTAGCTACGTGGCAGAGTAGTCCAACATTTCCATATACAGAGTTCTAGCTTCAAGGAAGATGAGTCCAATTTGTCTATGTTCAGAGAGCTAGCTACATGACAGAGTAGTGCAACATTCATTTCCATATACAGAGTCCAAGCTACATGGAAGATGTGAAAAAGTGTCAATATACTGAGAGCTAGCTACATGGAAGACCAGTCCAATATGTTCATATACAGAGAGCTACCAACTTGGCAGGTCAGTCCAATGTATCCATGTACAGAGAGCCAGCTACATGGCAGACGAGTCCAAAATGTCCATATACAGAGAGCTAGCTACATGGCATTGCAGTGCAACATTTCCATATACAGGGTTCTATCTGCAAGGCAGATGAGTCCACCTTGTCTATATACAGAGAGCTAGCTACATGGCAGAGTAGTGCAACATTTCCATAAACAGACTTCTAGCTACATGACAGATGTGTCTAACGTATGCACATACTGAGAGCTAGCAACATGGCAGAGTAGTCCAACATGTCCATATACAGGCTACCAGCTGCATGGCAGATGAATCCAACATGTCCATATACAGGGAGCTAGCTACATGGCAAACAAGTCCAATATGTTCATATACAGAGAGCTACGTACTTGCAGATCAGTCCAACATATTCATGTTCAGAAAACTAGCTACATGGCCGACGAATCCAAAATATCCACATAAAGAGAGCTAGCTACATGGCAGGGTAGTGTAACATTTAAATATACAGAGTTCTAGCTACAAGACAGATAAGTCCACCTTATCTCTATATACAGAGAGATAGCTAGATGGTAGTATAGTGCACATTTCCATATGCAGAGTTTTAGCTACATAGCAATTTTGTCTCAATGTGTCCATATACTGAGAGTTAGCTACATGGCAGACAAGTCCAATATGTACATATACAGAGAGCTACGTACTTGACAGATCACTCCAGCATATCCATATACTGAGAGTAAACTACATGACCGATCAGTACAAAATATCCATGCACAGAGAGCTAGCTACATGTCAGATGAATCCAAAATGTCCATATTCAGCGAGCTAGCTACATGGCAGAGTAGTGCATCATTTCCATATACAGAGTTCAAGATACATGGCAGATGAGTCCACAGTGTTCATATACTGATTGGTAGCTACATGGCAGAGTAGTTCAACATATCCATATACAGAGTTCTAGTTACATTGCAGATGTGTCCAACGTGTCCATAAACTTAGAGCTAGCTACATGGCAGACAAGTCCGATGTGTTCATATACGGAGAGCAACCTACTTGGCAGATCAGTCCAACATATCCATGTTCAGAGAGCTAGCTACATGTAAAATGAGTCCAAAATGTCCATATACAGAGAGCTAGCTATATGGCAGAATAGTGCAACTTTTCCATATACAGAGTTCAAGCTACATGGCAGATGAGTCCCAAGTGTTGCGTATACTGAGAGCTAGCTAGATCGCAGAGTAGTCAAACATATCTATATATAGAGTTCTAGCTACACATGTCCAACATGTCCATATACTGACAGAAAGGAGTCAAGACAGAGCTCCCAGACTCAGACCCACAGAGTTACCAGGGGCTTAGAGGCTGGGGGTCTTGTAGCCAGTGGAACTTGGAGCAGAGGCAGAAGGGCGCGTTCTCTTAAGCCTGCTCGCCAGGCTAGGTGATCTGGGCCCACAGCCTGGGAGAGACAGAGCAGCTGGACTGAATAGGGGCCACAGAGACTCCAAGCCAAGGAACGCTCCGTAGGAACATCTAAGGGGCTTTGCTGACATCGGGTGGTTCCAGACTAGTTGTTTTTTAATTTATTATTATTATTATTATTATTATTATTATTATTATTATTATTATTATTTTGGCGTTGGGAGGGGGTGCGCTCACAGTTTTCCCACAGACATCTGGGCGAGAGGAAGTAAGGGCTTAGCCGAATGGCCGGGACCCGCCCTCACCCCTGGCGCTCTTCTCTGCCAGGAATACACGCACCTAGGTCAGACTTAGATGAGGAGTTGGTCTGCCTTACTTCATGGGTTTGAAGTAGAGCCCAGTGTAGTGATGTGGAGTGGGATGCTGCACTTGAGATTCCTTTGAGCGACAAGCCCAGTGGGACGCAGTCGGTGGCTCATGTTCACTAATCACTCATAGGAAACCTTATACAGGAAACACGGCTGTGTGTCCTAATCAGTCGGCTTGCACTCACGGATTTGAGAGCGTTCCCATTGTAGCACGGGGGACTGGAGTGCCACTCCAGGCCCTTTTGATCGGCAGGGTCGGTAGCTCAAGCTCACAGGCCGCTCTTTGGAGGCCCTGTGTGGGGGACGCGGGCACCCATCATCTGTGGTCCACCTGCTTGTTTTCACTGATTTGAGAGGAGTCCGGCACAGCGCTAAGGGCTGAGTTGACGCATTACAGGGCCTTTTGAGCTGTAGGCCCAGTGGTTCTTGCCTGCCAGCCACTCCTCGAGAGACCCTATACAGGGTCATTACAGGTCGGAATAGATTAGACAGCACCTAAGAGCAAGGAGAGGAGGGAAGAAGTGACTGAAAGAGAGGACTCTAAAAACATACACATATTAGGAGTCAGAATTTTCTTCCTTACTATTAACATTTCCCCCCATTTTATCTTACTTTACCTTTATT
>NW_006408755.1:491463-495322 GCF_000296735.1 Chrysochloris asiatica
CAGAGAGCTAACTATATGGCAGGGTAGTGCATCATTTCCATATACAGAGTCCAAGATACATGGAAGATGAGTCCACAGTGTTCATATACTGAGATCTAGTTACATGGCAGAGTAGTCCGAAATAACCGTATACAGAGTCCTAGTTACATTACAGATGTGTCCAACATGTCCATAGACTTAGAGCTAGCTACATGGCAGACAAGTGCAAAGTGGTCATATATGGAGAGCAACCTACTTGGCAGATCAGTCCAACATATCCATGTACAGAGACCTAGCTACATGGAAAATGAGTCCAAAATGTCCATATACAGAGAGCTAGCTACATAGCAGAATAGTGCAACATTTTCATATACAGAGTTCGAGCTACATGGCAGAAGTGTCCAACGTGTCCATATACTGAAAGCTAGCTACATGACAGACAAGTCCAATATGTTCATATACAGAGATCTACCTACTTGGTAGATCATTCCAACATATCCATGTACAGAGAGCTACGTACAGGGCAGGCAATTGCAAAATGTCCATATACAGGGAGGCAGCTACAGGGCAGGGTGGTGCAACTATTCCATATACAGAGTTCTAGCTACATGACAGAAGTGTTTAAAGTGTCCATGTACTGAGAGCTAACTGCATGGCAGACAAGTCCAATATGTTCATATACAGAGAGCTAACTACATGGCAGGGTACTGCAACATTTCTATATACTGAGTTCTATCTACATGGCAGATGTGTCAAATGTGTCAATGTACTGAGAGCAAACTACATGACAGACAAGTTCAATATGCTCATATACAGAGAGCTACCTGCTTGGCAGATCAGTCCTACATATCCATGTACAGAGATGTAGCTACATAGCAGACGAGTCCAAAATGTCCATATACAGAGGGCTATCTACATGACAGGGTAGTGCAACATTTCCATATACAGAGTTCCAGCTACAAGGCAGATGAGTACAACTTGTCTGTATACAGAGAGCTATCTACATGGCAGAGTGGTGCAACATTTCCATATACAGAGTTCTAGCTACATGGCAGATGTGAGAAACTTGTCAATATACAGAGGGCTAGCTACATGTCAGACAAGTCCTATATGTTCATATACAGAGAGCTTTCTACTTCATAGGTCAGTCCAACATATCCATGTACAGAGAGATAGCTACATGGAATATGAGTCCAAAGTGTCCACATACAGAGAGTTACCTACATGGCAGGGTAGTGCAACATTTCCATATACAGAATTCTAGCTGCAAGGCAGATGAGTCCAAAGTGTCAATATACAGACAGCTAGAAACATGGCAGAGTAGTGCAACATTTCCATATACAGAGTTCTAGCTACATGGCAGATATTTATAAAGTGTATATATACTGAGAGCTAGCTACATGACAGAATAGTCCAACATGTCCATATACTGGCTACCAGCTACATGGCAGACAAGTCCAACGTGTTCATATACAGAGATCTACCTTCTTGGCAGATCAGTCCAGCATATTCATGTACAGAGAGCTAGCTACATGGAAGACAATTCCAAAATTTCCATGTACAGAAAGCTAGCTATATGACAGGGTAGTGAAACATTTCCATATACAGAATTCTAACTACAAGGCAATGAGTCCAACTTGTCTATGTACAGAGAGCTAAATAAATGGCAGTATAGTGCAACATTTTCATATACAGAGTTCTAGCTTCATGGCTGATGTTTCCAAGGTGTCCATATACTGAGTGCCAGCTACATGGCAGACAAGTCCAATATGTTCATATACAGAGAGGTACCTACTTGGCAGATCATTCCAACATATCCATATATTGAAAGCTAGCTACAGGGCAGATCAGTCCAAAATATCCATGCACAGAGAGCTAGCTACATGGCATAGTAGTCCAACATGCCCATATACAGGCTACTAGCTACCTGACAAATGAGTGCAACATGTCCATATACTGTAGGGAGCTAGCTATATGGCAGTGTAGTGCAACATGTCCATTTACAGAGTTCTAACTACAAGGCAGATGAGTCCAACTTGTCTATATACAGAGAGCTAGCTACATGACCGAGTAGTGAATCATTTCCATATACAGAGTTCAAGCAACATGGCAGAAGCGTCCAAAATGTTCATATACTGAGAACTAGTTACATGGCAGAGTAGTCCAACATGTCCATATACAGAGTTCTAGCTACAGGGCAAATCTGTCCAACGTGTCCATATACTGAGAGTTAGCTACATGGCAGACAAGTCCAATATGTTTATATACAGAGAGATACCTACATGGCAGGTTTGTGTAACATTTCCATATACAGAGGTCTAGCTACATGGCAGATTAGTCCATCTTGTCTATATACAGAAAGTTAACTGCATGGCAGTGTAGTGTAACATTTCCATATACAGAGTTCTAGCTCCATGGCAGATGTGTCAAACGTGTCAATATACTGAGAGTTAACTACATGGCAGACAAGTACAATATGTTCATATACAGAGAGCTGCCTTCTTGACAGCTCAGTCCAACATATCCATATACAGAGGGCTAGCTCCATGGCAGAGTAATGCATCATTTCCATACACAGAGTTCTAACTACAAGGAAGATGAGTCCAACTTGTCTACATACAGAGAGCTAACTACATGGCAGAGTGGTGCAACATTTTCATATACAGAGTTCTAGCTACATGGAAGATGTGTCAAACGTGTCAATATAATGAGAGCTATGTACATGGCAGACAAGTCCAATATGTTAATATACAGAGAGCTACGTACTTGGCACATTGTTCCAACATATCCATGAAAAGAGAGGTAGCTACATGGCAGACGAGTCCAAAATGTCCAGATATAGAGAGCTAGCTACATAACAGGGTAGTGCAACATTTCCATATAAAAACATGGCAGATGTCTACCTTGTCTATATACAGAGTGCTAGCTACATGGCAGAGTAGTCCAACATGTCTATATACAGAGTTCTATCTACATGGCAGATGTGTCCAACATGTCCATATACTGAGAGCAAGCTACATGGCAGACAAGTCCAATATGTTCATATACAGAGAGCAAGCTACATGGGAGGTTAGTGTAACATTTCCAAATACAGAGTTCTAACTAAATGGCAGATGTGTCCAACGTGTCCATATACTGAGAGTTAACTATATAGCAAATAAGTCCAATATGTGTATATATAGAGGACTAGATCCCTAGCGAATGAGTCCAACATGTCCATATACTGAGAGCTAGCTACATGGCAGACAAGTCCAATATGTTCCTATACAGAGAGCGAGCTTAATGGCAGGGCAGTTCAATATTTCCATATACAGTGTTCTAGCTACAAGGCAGATGAGTCCAATTTGTCTATATACAGAGAGCTAACTACATTGCAGGGTAATGCAAAATTTCCATATACAGAGTTCTAGCTACATGGCAGATGTATCAAACGTGTCAATATACTGAGAGGTAGCTGCATGGCAGACAAATGCAATATATTCATGTACAGAGAGCTACCTACTTGGAAGATCAGTCCAACATATCCATGTACAGAGAGCTAGCTACATGGCAGATGAATCCAAAATGTCCATATACAGAGAACTAGCTACATGGCAGGGTAGTGCATCATATTCATATACAGAGTTCTAGCTACAAGGCAGGTGAGTCCAATTTGTCTATATACAGAGAGCTAGCTACATGACAGAGTAGTGCAACATTTCCATATACAGAGTTCTAGCTATATGGCATATGTGTCCAACGTGTCCATATACTGAAAGCTAGCTACATGGCAAAGTAGTCCAACATGTCCATATACAGGGTACTAGCTACATGGATGGTAAGTCCAACATATCCATGTACTGAGAGCTAGCTACAAGGCAGATCAGTCCAAAATATCCAT
>NW_006408755.1:496417-500539 GCF_000296735.1 Chrysochloris asiatica
GCAACATTTCCATATACAGAGTTCTAGCTACATGGCAGATGTCTCAAAGGTGTCCATATACTAGTGTTAACTACATGGCAAATGAATACAACATGTGTATATACAAAGGACTACCTCCCTGGCTAATGAGTCCAAAATGTCCATATATTGAGAGCTAGTATCATGGTAGACAAGTCTAATATGTTCATATACAGAGAGCTACCTACTTGGCAGATCAGTCCAATATATCCATGTACAGAGAACTAGCTACATGGTAGATGAGTCCAAAATGTCCATACACAGAGAGCTAGATAAATGGCAGGGTAGTGCAATATTTCCATATACAAAGCTCTAGCTACAAGGCAGATAAATCCAAATTGTCTATATACAGAGAGCTAACTACATGACAAAGTAGTGAAACATTTCCATATAAAGGGTTCTAGCTACATGGCAGATATGTCCAACGTGTCCATATTCTTAGAGCTAGCTGCATGACAGAGAAGTCCAATATGTTCATATACAGAGAGCAAGCTACATGTCAGACTAGTCCAATATGCCCATATACAGAGTTCTAGCTACATGGCAGATGTGTCCAACGTGTCCATATACTCAGAGCTAGCTACATGGCAGAGTAGTCCAACATGTCCATATAGAAATTCCTAGCTACATGGAGGATGAAGCCAATATATCCATATAGTGAGAGCTACCTTATAGCCAGACAAGTCCAGTATGTTCATATATAGAGAGCTATCTTCTTGGCAGTGTAGTGCATCATTTCCATAAACAGAGTTCTAGCTACAAGGCAGATGAGTCCAACTTATGTATATACAGAAAGATAGCTATATGGCAGAGTAGTCCAACATGTCCATATACAGGGTAGTAGCTACATGACAGATGTGTCCAATGTGTCCATATACTGAGAGTTAGCTACATGGCAGACAAGTCCAATATGTTCATATACAGAGAGGTACCTACTTGGAAGTTCAGGCCAACATATCCATGTACGTAGAGCTAGCTACATTTTAGATGAGTCCAAAATGTCCATATAAAGAGAGCTAGCTAAATGGCTGTGTGCTGCAGCATTTCCATATACAGAGTCTAGCTACATGGCAGATGATTCCAAGGTGGCCATATACTGAGAGCTAGCTATATGGCAGACAAATCCAATATGTTCACATACAGAGAGCTACCTACTTGACAGATCAGTCCAAATATCCATGTACAGCAATCTAGCTACATGGCAGTTGTGTCCAAAATGTCCATATACAAGGAGCTAGCTACATGGCAGAGTAGTGCCATATTTCCATACACAGGTTTCTAGCTACAAGGCAGATGAATCCAACTTGACTATATACAGAGAGCTAACTACATGGAAGCGTGGTGCAACATTTCCATATACAGAGTTCTAGCTGCATGGCAGATGTGTCCAACATTTCTCTATACAGAGTGCTAGCTAAATTTCAGATGTTTCCATGTACAGAGAGATAGCTACACAACAGATGAGTTCAAAATGTCCATTTACAGATGGATAACTACATGGCAGGATAGTGAAACATTTCCAAATACAGAGTTCAAGTTACAAGTCAGATGAGTCCAATTTATCTATGTACAGAGAGCTAGCTGCAAGGCAGAGTAGTGCAACATTTCCATATACATAGTACTACCTACATGGCAGATGTATCCAATGCGTCCATATACTGAGAGCTAGCTACATGGCAGAGTAGTCCAACATGTTCATATACAAGGTACTAGCTACATGACAGATGTATCTAACGTGTCCATATACTGAGAGCTACCTACATGGCAGACAAGTCCAATATATTCATATACAGAGAGCTACCTACTTGGCAGATCAGTCCAACATATCCATGTACATAGAGCTAGTTACATGTTGTTGTTGTAGTTGTTATGTGCCGTCGAGTCGGTTCCGACGCATAGCGATCCTGTACAGGGTTTCTGAGGGTGTAAATCTTTACAGGAGTAGAAAGCCTCATCTTTCTCCGGCGGAGCAGCTGGTAATTTCGAACCGCTGACCTTAAGGTTCGCAGCCCGATTCATAACCACTACGCTACCAATTTAGACTAGTCCAAAATGTCCATATAAAGAGAGCTAGCTACATGGTAGTGTATTGCAGCATTTCCTTATACAGAGTCTATCTATATGGCAGACGTTTCCAAGGTGTCCATATACTGAGAGCTAGCTACATGGCAGACAAGTCCAATATGTTCACATACAGAAAGCTACCTAATTGGCAGATCAGTCCAAATATCTATGTACAGCAAGCTAGCTACATGTCAGTTGTGTCCAAAATGTCCATATACAGAGAGCAAGGTACATGGCAGGGTAGTGTCCTATTTCCCTATGCAGAGTTCTAGGTACAAGACAGATGAGTCCAACTTGTCTATATACAGAGAGCTAGCTACATGGAATGGTAGTGCAACATTTCCATATACAGATTTCTAGCTGCATATCAGATGTGTCCAACATTTCCATATACAGACTGCTAGCTACATTGCAGATGTTTTCAACTTGTACATATACTGAGAGCTACCTAAATAGCATGCAATTCCAATATGTACATATAAAGAGACCTACCTAAGGAGCTCTGGTAGCGTAGTGGTTACGAATTGGGCTGCGAACCTTAAGGTCAGCGGTTCGAAACTACCAGCCGCTCCGCGGGAGAAAGATGAGGCTTTCTACTCCCATAAAGATTTACACCCTGGGAAACCTTGTACAGGGTCGCTATGGGTCGGAATGGACTTGACGGCACTTAACAACCACAACAACAACCTACTTGGCAGAACAGTCCAACATATCCATGTACGGAGAGCTAGCTACATGGCAGACAAGTCCAAAATTTCCATGTACAAAGAGCTACCTACATGGCAGGGTAGTGTAACATTTCCATATACAGAGTTCTAGCTACAAGGCAGATAAGTCCAACTTGTCTATATAAAGAGAGCTAGCTACATGGCAGAGTAATGCAACATTTCCACATAGAGAGTTCTAGCTAAATGGCAGATGTGTCAAACATATCCATATAATCAGAGCTAGCTAGGTGGCAGACAAGTCCAATATGCTCATATACAGAGAGCTACCTACTTGGCAGATCATTCCAACATATTAAAATACTGAGAGCTAGCTACAGGGCAGATCAGGCCAAATTATCCATGCTCAGAGAGCTAGCTACATGTCAGAGAAATCCAAACTATCCATATGCAGAGAGTTAACTACATGGCAGAGTAGTACATCATTTCCATATACAGAATTCAAGCTTCATGGCAGATGAGTCCAAAGTGTTCATATACTGAGAGGTGGGTCCATGTCACAGTAGTCAAACATGTTCATATACAGAGTTCTAGCTACATGGCAGATGTATCCAATGTGTCCATATACTGAGAGCAAGCTACATGGCAGAAAAGTCCAATATGTTCATATATAGGGAGATACCTACTTGGCAGATTAGTCCAACATATCTATGTACAGAGAGCTAGCTACATGGCAGATGAGTCCAAAATGTCCATATACAGAGAGCTAGCTACATTGCAGTGTAATGCAACATTTCCATATACAGAGTTCTAGTTACATGGCAGATGTTTCCAACGTGTCCATATATTGAGAGCTAACTAAATGTCAGTTGTGTCCAAAATGTCCATATACAGAGAGCTCGCTACGAGGCAGGGTAGTGCATCATTTCCATATACACAGTTCTGCCCACAAGACAGACAAGTCCTAAGTGTTCATATATTGAGAGCTAGCTACATGGCAGAGTAGCCCAACAATTCCATATACAGGGTACTAGCTACATGGCAGACGAGTCAAAAACGTCCATTTACAGACAGCTAGCTAAATAGCAGTGTAGTGCAAAATTTCCATATACAGATTTCTAGCTCCATTGCAATTGTTTCCAACGTGTCCATAAATTGAGAGCTAACTACATGTCAGATGAGTCCAAAATGTCCATATACAGAGAGCTAGCTATATGGCAGGGTAGTGCATCATTTCCATATACATAGTTCTAGCCACAAGGCAGACATGTCTCAAGTGTTCACATATTGAGAGCTAGCTACATGGCAGAGTAGCCCAACATTTCCATATACAGGGTACTAGCTACATGGCAGACGAGTCCAAAATGTCCATATA
>NW_006408755.1:500639-502610 GCF_000296735.1 Chrysochloris asiatica
ACATGGCAGACGAGTCCAAAATGTCCATATACAGAGAGCTAGCTACATGGCAGTGTAGTGCAACATTTCCATATACAGAGTTCTAGCTACATGGCAGTTGTTTCCTCCACGTGTCCATATTTTGAGAGCTAAGTACATATCAGATGAGTCCAAAATGTTCATGTACAGAAAGCTAGCTACATGGCAGGGTAGTGTTTCATTTTCATATACATAGATCGAGCTACAAGGTAGACACGTGCCAAGTGTTCATATATTGAGAGCTAGCTACATCGCAGAGTAGTTCAACATGTCCATATACAGAGTTCTAGCTACATGGCAGATGTGTCCAACGTGTCCATATACTGAAAGCTAACTATATGGCAGAGTAGCCCAACATTTCCATATACAGGGTACTAGCTACATGGCAGATGAGTCCAAAATGTGCATATACAGACATTGAGCTACATGGCAGTGTAGTGCAACATTTCCATATATAGAGTTGTATATGCATGACAGATGAGTCCAACTTGTCTCTATAGAGAGAGCTAGCTACATGGCAGAGTAGTGCAATATTTCCATATACAGAGTTCTAGATACCTGTCAGATGAGTCCAACTTTTCCATATCCTTAGAGCTAGCTAAATGGCAGACAAATCCAATATGCTCAAGTACAGAAAGCTAGCTACATGGCAGGATAGTGCAACAATTCCATATACTGAATTCTAACTACATGGCAGATGTGTCTAACGTGGCCATATACTGAGAGCTAGTTACATGGCAGAGTATTTCAACATGTCCATATATAGGGTACTAGCTACGTGGCAGATGAGTTCAACATGTCCATATACTGAGAGATAACTACAAAGCAAATGAATACAACATGTGTATATAGAGAGGACTACCTCCCTGGCTAATGAGTCCAACATGTCCATATACTGAGAGCTAGCATCATGGCAGATAAGTACAATATGTTCATATACAGAGAGCTATCTTCTTGGCCGATCAGTCCAACTTATCCATGTACAGAGAGCTAGCTACATGACAGACGATTCCAAAATGTCCATATACAGAGAGCTAGATACATGGAAGGGTAGTGCAATATTTCCATATACAAAGTTCTTGATAGAAGACAGATGAATCCAACTTGTCTATATACAGAGAGAAAGCTACATGACAGAGTAGTGCAACATTTTCATATGAAAGTCCTAGCTACATCGCAGATGAGTCCAACGTGTCCATATCCTTAGAGATAGCTACATGGCAGACCAGTCCTATATGTTTATATACAGAGAGCTATCTATTTGGCTCATCAGTCCAACATATCCATGCACAGAGAGTTAGCTTCATTGCATATCAGTACAAAATATCCATATATAGAGAGCTAGCTACATGGCAGGGTAATGCAACATTTCCATATACAGAGTTCTAGCTGCAAGGCAGATGAGTTCAACGTGTCTGTATATAGACAGCTAGCTACATGGCAGAGTAGTGAAACATTTCCATATAAAGAGTTCTAGCTACATGGCAGATGTGTCTAACGTGTCCATATACTGAGAACTAGCTACATGATAGAGTAGTCCAACATGTCCATATACAGTCTACCAGCTACATGGCAGATGAGTCCAAAATATCCATATACGGGGAGCTAGCTACATAGCAGACAAGTCTAATAAATTCATATACTGAGAGTTACCTACTTGGCAGATCAGTCCAACATACGCATGTAAAGAAACATAGCTTCATTGCAGACAAGTCCTAAATTTCCATGTACTGAGAGCTAGCTACATGACAGGGTAGAGTAACACTTCCATATACAGAGTTCTAGCTACAAGGCAGATGAGTCCAACTTGTTATTTACAGAGAGCTAACTAAAAGGCAGTGTAGTGCAACATTTCCATATACAGAGTTCTAGATACATGGCAGATGTGTGCAACGTGTCCAAATACTGAGAGCTAGCTACATGGCAGACAAGTCCAATATGTTCATATACAGA
>NW_006408755.1:502710-507301 GCF_000296735.1 Chrysochloris asiatica
ATGTTCATATACAGAGAGCTACCTACTTGGCAGATCAGTCCAAAATATCCATGCACAGAGAGCTACCTACATGTCAGAGAAGTCCAAAATGTCCATATAAAGAGAGCTAAATACAAGGCAGAATAGTGCATCATTTCCATATACAGAATTCAAGCTTCATGGCAAATGATTCCACAGTGTTCATATACTGAAAGCTATCTACATGGCTGAGTAGTCCAACATGTCCATATATAGAGTTCTAGTTACATGGCTACTGTCTCCAATGTGTCCTTATACAGAGAGCTATCTACATGGCAGCCAAGTCCAATATGTTCATATAAAGAGAGCTACCTACTTGGCAGATTAGTGCAACATTTCCATGTACAGAGAGCTAGCTACATGGCAGGCGAGTTCAAAATGTCCATATACCGAGAATTAGCTACATGCAGAGTTCTGCAAAATTTCCATATAAAGAGTTCTAGCTACATGACAGATGTGTCAAATGTGTCTATGTACTGAGAGCTAGCTACATGGTAGAAAAGCCCAATATGTTCATATAGACAGAGCAAACTATTTGGCAGATCTGTGCAACATATCCATGTTCAGAGAGCTAGCTGCATGGCAGACAACTCCAAAGTATATATATACAGAGAGATAGCTACATGGCAGGGTAGAGCAACATTTCCCTATACAGAGTTGTAGCTATATGGCAGATGAGTTCAACTTTTCTATATTCATAAAGCTAGCTATATGGAAGAATATTGCAACTTTCCATATACAGAGTTCTAGCTACATGGCAGATGTGTCAATCATGTCTATATACTGAGCACTAGCTAAATGGCTGACAAGTCCAATATGTTCATATACAGGGAGGTACCTAATTGGCAGATCAGTCCAACATGACCATGTTCAGATAGCTAGCAACATGGCAGACAAGTTCACAATGTCCATAAAAAGACAGTTAGCTATATGGAAGGGTAGTGCAACATTTCCATATACAGAGTTCTAGCTAAAAGTTAAAAGCCAACTTGTCTATATACAGAGAGCTAAGTACATGGCAATGTAGTACAACATTTCCATACACAGGGTTCTAGCTACATGGAAGATGTATCCAAAGTGTCCATATACTCAGAGCTAACTACATGGCAGAAAAGTCCAACATGTTCATATACAGAGAGTTACTTCTTGGCAGATCACTCCAACATATCCATATACTGAGAGCTAGCTACATGTCAGACGAGTCCAAAATGTCCATATACAAAGAGCTAACTACATGGCAGAGTATTGCATCATTTCCATATACATAGTTCAGGCTACATGACAGATGTGTCCAACTTGTCCAAATATTGAGAGCTGACTACATGACAGAGTAGTCCAACATGTCCATATACAGGCTACTAGCTACCTGGCATATGTGTCCAACATGTCCTTTTACTGGGATCTAGCGACATGGCAGTGTAGTGCAAACTGTCCATTTACAGAGTTCTAGCTACAAGGCAGATGAGTCCAACTTGTCTATATACAGAGAGCTAGCTACATGGCAGAGTAGTGAAACATTTTCATATACAGAGTTCAAGATACAAGTCAGATGAGTCCAATTTATCTATGTACAGAGAGCTAGCTGCAAGGCAGAGTAGAGCAACATTTCCATATACATAGTACTAGGTCCATGGCAGATGTATCCAACGTGTCCATATACTGAGAGTTAGCTAGATGGCAGAGTAGTCGAACATGTCCATATACAGGGTAATAGCTACATGGCAGATGTATCCAACGTTTCCATGTACTGAGACCTAGCTACATGGCAGAGTAGACCAAAATGGCCATATTCAGGGAACTAACTTCATGGCAGATGTGTCCAACATGCCCATATACAGAGACTATGTAGATGGCAGAAAAATCCAATATGTTCATATACAGAGAGCTACCTACTTGGCAGATCAGTACAACATATCCATATACAGAGAGCTAGCTACATGGCTGACAAGTCCAAAATGTCCATATACAGAGAGCTATCTACATAGCAGGGCAGTGCAACATTTCCATATACAGAGTTCTACCTACAAGGTAGATGATTCCAACTTGTCTATATACAGAGAGCTTGCTACATGCCAGAGTAGTGCATCATTTCCATATAAAGACTTCAAGCTACATAGCAAATGAGTCCAAAGTGTTCATATAATGAGAGCTAGCTACATGTTACAGTAGTTCAACATGTCCATATACAGAGTTCTAGATACATATAAGATGTGTCCAGTGTGTCCATGTACTGACTGCTAGCTACATGGCACGGTAGTGCAATATTTCCATATACAGAGTTCTAGCTACATTGCAGATATATCCATAGTGTCAATATATTGAGAGTTAGCTTCATGGCAGACAAGTCCAATATGTTCATTTACATCGAGCTACCTACTTGGCAGATCAGTCCAACATATCCATGTACAGAGAGCTAGCTACATGGCAGAAAATCCAAAATGTCCATATACAGAGAGCTAGCTAAATGGCAGAGTAGAGCACCATTTCCATGTACAGTGTTCAAGCTACATGGCAGATGAGTCCAAAGTGTTGATATACTGAGACCTAGGTACATGGCAGAGTAGTGCAACATGGCAAAATACAGGGTACTAGCTACAGGGCAGATGAGTCCAACTTGTCCATATACTGAGAGCTAGCTGCATATCAGACAAGTCCAAAATTTCCATATACCAAGAGATAGCTAAATAGCAGAGTAGTGCATCATATCCATATACAGAGTTCAAGCTACATGGCGGATGAGTCTAAAGTGTCCATATACTGAGAGCTAGCTACATGGCAGACAAGTCCAATAAGTTCATATACAGAGAAATACTCACTTGGCAGATCTATCCAACATATCCATGCACAGAGACCTATCTACATGTCAGACGAGTCCAAAAACACCATATACAGAGAGCTAGCTACATGGCAGGGAAGTGCAACATTTCCATATACAGACTTCTAACTACAAGGCAGAATGGTCCATTTCTCTATATACAGAGAGCTAGCTACGTGGCAGAGTAGTGCAACATGTTCATATACCGGATACTAACTACATTGCATATGAGTCCAACATTTCCATATACTGATTGCTAGCTACATGCCAGACAAGTCTAATATGTTCATATACAGAGAGCTACCTACTTGGCAGATCAGTCCAACATATTCATGTACTGAGAGCTAGCTACATGGCAGATGAGTCCAACATGTCCATATACTGAGATTTAGCTACAATGCAGATGAGTCCAATATGTTCATATACAGAGACATACCTACTTGGCAGATCAGTCCAACATATCCATGTACTGATAGCTACCTACATTACGTATGAGTCCAACGTAAGCATATACAGAAAGCTAGCTACATGACAGGGTAGTGCAACATTTCCATATAGAGATTTCGAACTACAAGGCTGATGAGTTCAACTTGTCTCTATACAGAGAGCTAGCTACATGGCAGGGTAGTGTACCATTTCCATATACTGAGTTCTAGCTACAAGGCTGATGAGTCGAACTTGTCCATATACTGAGAGCTACCTACCTGAAAGACCTGTACAAAATGTCCATATAGAGAGAGCTAGCTGAATTGCAGAGTAGAGCATAATTTCCATACACAGAGTTCAAGCTACATGGCAGATGAGTCCAACTTATCCATATACTGAGAGCTAGCTACATGGCAGGGTAGTGGAATATTTCCATATACAGAGTTCTAGATACAAGGCAGATGAGTCCAACTTGTCCATATACTGAGAGCTAGCTACATGTCAGACGAATCCAAAATGTCCATATACAAAGAGGTAGGTAAATGGCAGAGTTGAGCATCATTTCCATAAACAGAGTTCAAGCTACATGGCAGATGAGTCCAAACTGTCCATATACTGAGAGTTAGCAACGTGGCAGAGTAGTGCAACATGTCCATATACAGGGTACTAGCTGCATGGCAGAGGAGTCCAACTTGTCCATATATATACGAACAGTTAGCTACATGTCAGATGAGTACAAAATGTCCATATAATGAGAGCTAGCTAAATGGCAGAGTAGTGCATCATTTCCTTATACAGAGTTTAAGCTACACGGCAGATGTGTCCAAAGTGTCCATATACTGATAGCTTGTTACATGACAGACAAGTCCAATATGTTCATATATAGAGAAATACCTACTTGGCAGATCAGTCCAACATATCCATGCACAGAGTGGTAGCTACATGTCAGATGAGTCCAAAGTGTCCATATACTGAGAGTTAGCAACGTGGCAGAGTAGTACAAAATGTCCATATACCGGATACTAGCTATATGTCATATGAGTCCAACATGTTCATATACTGAGAGCTAGCTACATGGCAGACAAATCCAATATGTTCATATACAGAGAGCTAGCTACATGGTAGCATTGTGGAACATTTCCATATACAGAGTTCTAAATACATGGCAGATGTTTCCAACGTGTCCATATACTGAGAGTTTGCTACATGGCAGAGTAGTCCAACATGTCCATATATAGGTACTAGCTACATGACAGATGAGTCCAAAGTGACCATATACTGAGAGCTATCTACATGGCAGACAAGTCCAATATGTTAATATAAAGAGAGCTA
>NW_006408755.1:508387-511639 GCF_000296735.1 Chrysochloris asiatica
TGCTAGCTACATGTCAGATGAGTCCAAAATATCCATGCAGAGAGCTAGCTACATGGCAGAGTAGTGCATCATTTGCATATACAGAGTTTAAGCTACTTGGCATGAGTCACTAGTGTTCATATACTGAGAGCTAGTTAATTGGCATAATAGTCCAACATGGCCATATACAGGGTAATGGGTACATGGCAGATGAGGTCAATATGTCCATATACTGAGAGCTAGCTACATGGCAGAGAAGTCAAATATGTTCGTATACAGAGAGCTACCTACTTGGCAGATCAGTCCAACATATCTATGTACAGAGAGCTAGATACATGGAAGACGAATTCAAAATGTACATATACAGAGAGCTAGGTACATGGCAGGGTAGTGCAACATTACCATATAAAGAGTTGCAGCTACAAGGCACATGAGTCCAACTTGTCTATATACACAGAGGTAGCTAAATGGCAAAGTAGTGCAACATTTCCATATACAGTGTGCTAGCTACATGGCAAATATGTCCAAAGTGTCCTTATTCTGAGAGCTAGGTACATGGCAGACAAGTCCAATATGTTCATATACACAGAGCTAACTACTTGCATATCAGTCCAACACATCCAAGTACAGAGTGGTAGCTACCTGGCAGACGAGTCCAAAATGTCCACATACAGACAGCTTCCTACATGTCAGGGTAGAGAACATTTCCATATAGAGAGTTCTAGCAAAAGGACAGATGAGTCCAAATTGTGCCTATACTGAGAGGTAGCTACATGGCAAAGTATTCCAACATGTCCATATACAGAGTTCCAGCTACATGGCAAATGTGTCTAACGTGTCCAAATACTGAGAGCTACCTACAGGTCAGACATTTTCAATATATTCATATACAGAGAGCTACCTAGTTGGCAGATCAGTCCAACATATCCATGTACAGAGCGCTAGCTACATAGGAGACGAGTCCAAAATGTTGATATACAGAGAGCTAGCTACATGGAATGATACTGCAACATTTTCATATACAGTGTTCTAGCTACATGGCAGATGTGTCCAAAGTGTTCATATACTGAGAGTTAGCTACATAGCAGACAAGCCCGATTGTTCTTATATAGAGAGGTACCTACTTGACAGATCAGTCCAACATATCCATGTACAGAGAGCTAACTAAATGGCAGACAAGCCCAAAATATCCATATACAGAGAGCTAGCTACATGGCAGGGTGGTGCAATATTTCCATATACAGAGTTCTAGGTACAATCCAGATCAGTCCAACTTGTCATTATCAAGAAAGCTAGCTATATGGCGGAGTAGTACAAGATTTCCACATGTAGAGTTCAGATACACGGCAGATGTGCCCAACGTGTCCATATACTGAGAGCTAGTTACAGGGTAGTGTAGTCCAACATGCCCATATACAGGGTACTAGCTACATGGCAGATGAGTCCAACATGTCCATATACTGAGAGCTAGCTACATGGCAAACAAGTCCAATATGTTCATATTTAGAGAGCTACCTACTTGGGAGAACAGTCCAACCTATCCATGAACAGAGAGCTTGCTACATGGTAGACAAGTCCAAAATGTCCATATAAAGAGAGCTAGCTACATGGCAGGGTATTGCAATATTTCCATATACAGCGTTCTAGCTACAAGACAGATGAGTCCAACTTGTCTATATACAGAGAGCTAACTACATGGAAGGGTAGTGAATCATTTCCATATACAAAGTTCTAGCTACATGGCAGATGTGTCCATAATGTTCATATACTGAGCGCTAGCTATATATCAAACGAGTCTAAAATGTCCATAGAGAGAGCTAGCTACATGGCAGTGTAGTGCAACATTTCCAAATACAGAGTTCTAGCTCCATGGCAGACGTGTCCAACATGTCCATATACTGAGAGCTAGGTACATGGCAGTCAAGTCAAATATGTTAATATGCAGGAGCTACCTACTTGGCAGATCAGTCCAACATAAACATGTAAAGAGAGCTAGCTACATGGCAGACAATTCCAAAATGTCCATATACAGATAGCTAGCTCCATGGCAGGGTAATGCAACATTTCCACATACAGAGTTCTAGCTGCAAGGCAGATGAATTCAACATGTCTATATACAGACAGCTAGCTACATGGCAGAGTAGTGAAACTTTTCCATATACAGAGATCTAACTACATGGTAGTTGTGTACAACATGTCCATATCCTTAGAGCTAGCAACATGGCAGACCAGTCCAATATGTTCATATTCAGAAAGCTACCTGTTTGGCACATCAGTCAAACATATCCATGCACAGAGAGTTAGCTACATTGCACATGAGTACAAAATATCCACATACACAGAGCTAACTACATGGCAGGGTAATGCAACATTTCCACATACAGAGTTCTAGCTGAAAGGCATATGAATCCAACTTGTCAATACACAGAGAGCTAGCTACATTGCAGGGTAGTACAACATTTCCATATACAGAGTTTTGGCTACAAGGCAGATGAGTCGAACTAGTCCAAATACTGATACCGAGCTGCATGGCAGAGTAATCCAACATGTCCATATACAGGGTACTACGTACATGGAAGATGAGTCCAAAGTGTCCATATACTGAGAGCTAGCTACATGGCAGACAAGTCCAATATGTTCATATACAGAGAGCAACCTACTTGGCAGATCATTCCAACATATCCATGTACAGAGAGCTAGCTATATGCCAGACGAGTCCCAAATGTTCATATACAGAGAGCTAGCTAGATGCCAGATGTGCCCAACATGTCCATATACTGAGAGCTAGCTACATGGCAGAGTAGTCCAACATGTCCATATACATTGAACAAGCTACATGGCAGATGGGTCCAATATGTTCATATACAAAGAGCTAGCTACCTGGTAGATCAGTCCAACATATCCATGTACTGAGAGCTAGCTACATGGCAGACAAGTTCAATATACCCATTTACAGAGAGCTAGCTGAATGGCAGGGTAGTGCATCATTTCTATATACAGACTTCTAGCTACAAGGCAGATGAGTCCAACTCCTCTGTATACAGAGACCTAGCTAAGTGGCAGAGCAGTGCAACATGTTCATATACTGGATGATCTTGAATTTATCCCTCCTGAATTTAGAGATCATCTGAAGAACAGATTTGATGAATTAAACACTAAAGACCAAAGACCAGAAGAGTTGTGTAATGACATCAAGAATATCATACATGAAGAGAGCAAAAAGTCATTAAGAAGACAAGAAAGAAGGAAAAGATCAAGATGGATGTCAGAAGA
>NW_006408755.1:514099-514856 GCF_000296735.1 Chrysochloris asiatica
TACTGAGTCCTAGTTACATGGCAGAGTAGTCCAACATGTCCATGTAAAGAGTGCAAGCTATATGGGAGATGTGTCCAACGTGTCCATATACTGAGAGATAGCTACATGGCAGAAAAGTCCAATATGTTCATATACAGACAGATAGCTACATGGCAGCGTAGTGCAAAATTTCCATATGCACAATAGCTAGAAGCTACATGGCACATGTGTCCAACCTGTCAATATACAGACAGCTAGATATATGGCAGAGTAGTACAACATGTACATATACAGTATACTAGCTACAGGGAAGAGAAGCCCAAAATGTTCGTATACAAGAGAGATACCTACTTGGCAGATCATTTCTACATATCTATGTACAGAGAGCTAACTGCATGGCAGACACATCCAAAATGTCCATATACAGAGTTCTAGCTACAAGGCAGAGGAGTTCAACTTGTCTATATATTGAGAGCTAGCTAAATGGCAGGGCAGTGCAACATTTCTATATACAGGATTCTAGCTACATGGCAGATGTGTCCAACATGTCAATATACTGAGATCCACCTACATGGCAGATCAGTCCAAAATATCCATGCACAGAGAGCTAACTACATGCAAGAGGAGTCCAAAATTTCCATATATAGAGTTCTATCTACATGGCAGATGTGTCCAACGTGTCCATATACTGAGAGATAGCTACATGGCAGAGTAGTCCAACATGTCCATATACAGGTTAGTAGCTACAAGGCAGATGAGTCCAACTTGTCTATATACA
>NW_006408755.1:514956-520294 GCF_000296735.1 Chrysochloris asiatica
CCAACTTGTCTATATACAGAGAGCTAGCTACATGGCAGAGTAGTGCAACATTTCCATATACAGAGTTCTAGCTACATGGTACATGTGTCCAATATGTCCATATACTGAGAGTTACCTATGTGGCAGAACAGTTCAAATTTCCATGCACAGAGAGCTATCTACATGTCAGGCGAGTCCAAAATGTCCATATACAGAGAGCTAGCTATATGGCAAGGTAGTGCAAACTTTCCATATACATAGTTCTAGCTACAAATCAGATGAGTCCAACTTATCTTTATACAGAGATCTAGCTACATGGCAGGGTAGTGTAACATTTCCATATACAGAGTTCTAGCTACAAGGCAGATGAGACCAACTTGTCCATATACTGAGAGCTAGCTATATGGCAGATGAGTCCAAATTGTTTATAAACAGAGAGCTAACTACATGGCTGAGTAGTGCATCATTTCCATATAGAGAGTTGAAGCTACATGGCACATGAATCCAAAGTGTCCATATACTGAGAGCTAACTACATGGCAGAGTAGTGCAACATGCCCATATACAGGGTACTAGTTACATGGCAGATGAGTCCAAATTGTCCATATACAGAGAGCTAGCTAAAAGGCAGAGTATGCATCATTTCCATATACAGAGTTCAAGCTACATGGAAGATGAGTCCAATGTGTTCATATACTGAGAGCTAGATACATGGCAGACAAGTACAATATGCTCACATACAGAGAGATAAGTACTTGGCATATCAGTCCAACATATCAATGCACAGAGAGTTAGCTACATGTCAGACAAGTCCAAAACATCCATATACAGAGATCTAGCCACATGGCAGGGTAGTGCAACATTTCCATATACAGATTTCTAGGTACAAGTCAGATGAGTCTAACTCATCTATATATAGAGAGCTAGCTATGTGAAAGGGAAGTGCAACATTTGCATATACAGAGTTCTAGCTACAAGGCAGATGAGTTCAGCTTGTCTATATACAGAGAGCTATCTATATGACAGAGTAGTGCAACTTGTCCAAATACAGGGTACTAGATACATGACATATGAGTCCAATAGGTCCATATACTGAGAGCAAGCTACATGTCAGACAAGTCAAATATGTTCATATACAATTAGCTACCTACTTGGCAGATCAGTCCAACATATTCATTTCCTGAGAGCTACCTACTTGGCAGATGAGTCCAACATGTCCATATACTGAAATTTAGCTATATGGCAGATGAGTCCAATAAGTTCATATACAGAGAAAAACCTACTTAGCCAATCAGTCCAACATATCCAAGTACTGAGAGTTACCTACATGGCAGATGAGTCCAACGTGTACATATACTGAGAGCTAGTCACATAGCAGGGTAATACAACATGTCCATATATAGTGAACTAGCTTCATGTCAGATGTGTAGCTAGCTACGTGTCAGAGTCGTGCAACATGTCCATATACCGGGTACTATCTGCATTGTATATGAGTCCAACATGTCCATATACTGAGAGCTAGCTACATGGCAGATAAGTACATTATGTTCAAACAGAGAGCTGCATATTTGGCAGATCAGTCCAACATATCCATGTACTGAAAACTACCTACATGGCTGATGAGTCCAACATGTGCCTATACTGAGATTTAGCTACATGGCAGATGAGTCCAATATGTTAATATACAGAGAGCTACCTACTTGGTAGATCAGTCTAAAATATCCATGTATTGATAGCTACCTACAAGGCAGATGAGTCCAACGTGTCCATATACAGAGAGCTAGGTACATGGAAGGGTAGTGCAACATTTCCATATACTGAGTTCTAGCTACAAGGCAGATGAGTCCAACTTGTCCATATACACAGAGCTAGTTACATGTCAGATGGTTACAAAATGTCCATATATAGAGAGATAGCTAATTGACAGAGTAGAGCATAATTTCCATACACAGAGTTCAAGCTACATGGCAGATGCTTCCAAAGTGTCCATATACTGAGAGCTAGCTACATGGTAGAGTAGTGCAACATGCCCATATACAGTATACTTGCTACATGGAAGATGAGTCCATCTTGTCCATCTACTGAGAGATAGCTCCATGTCCGATAAGTCCAAAATGTCCATATACAGAGAGCTAGCTAAACGGCAGAGTAGTGCATCATTTCCATAAACAGAGTTCAAGCTACGTGGGAGATGAGTCCAAAGTGTTCATATACTGAGAGATAGCTACATAGCAGGGTAGGGCAACTTTTATATATACAGAGTTCTAGCTACATGGCAGATGTGTTCAACGTGTCCATATAGAGACAGCTAGCTACATGACAAAGTAGTGCAACATTTCCATATACAGGGTCCAATTACAGGGTACTAATTACATGGCAGCAGAGTTTAACTTGTTCCTATAATGAGATCTAGATGCATGTCAGACAAGTCTAAAATGTAAATATACAGATAGATATCTATGTGGCAGGGTATTGCAACATTTCCATATCAGAGTTCTAGCTACATGGCAGATGTGTCCAATGTGTCCATATACTGAGAGCTAGCTACATGGCAGAGTTTTCCAACATGACCATATACAGGGTACTAGCTACATGGCAGTTGAGCCCAACATGTCCATATACTGAGAGCTAGCTCCATGGCAGAGAAGTCCAATATGTTCATATACAGAGAGCTAGCTACATGGCAGAGTAGTGCAACATTTCCATATACAGCGTTCTAGCTACATGGCATTTGTGTCCAACGTGTTCATATACTGAGAGCTAGCTACAGGGTAGAGTAGTCCAACATGTCCATCTACTGGGTACTTGCTACATGGCAGGTGAGTCTAACATGTCCATATACTGAGAGCCAGCTACATGGCAGAGAGGTCCAATATGTTCATATACAGAGAGCTACCTACTTGGCAGACCAGTCCAACATATCCACGTACAGAGGGCTAGCTACATGACAGATGTGTCCAAAATGTCAATATACAGAGAGTTAGCTACATGGCAGAGTAGTCCAACGTGTCCATATAAAGAGTACAAGCTACATGGCAGATGTGTCTCACGTGTCCATAACCTGATAGCTATCTAAATGGCATACAAGCCCAATATGTTCATTTAGAGAGAGCTAGCTACATGTCAGGGTAGTGCAACATTTCCATATATAGTTCTCGATACATGGCAGATGTGTCCAATGTGTCCATATACAGAGTGTTAGCTACATGGTAGAGTAGTACAACATGTATATATTACAGGGTCCTAGATACATGGCAGATGCGTCCAACATGTCCATATACTGAGATCTAGCTAAATGACAGACAAGTCCAATATGTTCTCATGCAGATAGCTAACTACATGGCAGATCAGTACAACAAATCCATGTACAGAGAGCTAGATATATGGGAGAGGAGTCCAAAATGTCCATATACAGAGAGCTAGCTACATGGCAGGATAGTGCAGTATTAACATATACAGAGTTCTAGCTACAAGGCAGATGAATCCAACTTGTCTTTATAAAGAGAGCTAGCTACATGGCAGGGTAGTACATCATTTCTATACTCAGAATTCTAGCTACATGGCAGAGGAGTCCAATGTGTCCATATATTGACAGCTACATACATGTAAGATCAGTCCAAAATATCCATGAACAGAGAGCTAATTACATGTCAGATGATTCCAAAATTCCCATATATAGAGTTCTAGCTACATGGCAGATGTGTCCAACGTGTCCATATACAGGATACTAGCCACATGGCAGATGAGTCCAACATGTACTGAGAGCTAGCTACTTGGCAGACAAGTGCAATATGTTCATATACAGAGAGCTACCTACTTGGCAGATCAGTCAAATATATCCATGTACAGAGAGATAGATACATAGTAGACGAGACCAAAATGTCCATATGCACAAAGCTAGCTACATGGCAGATATGTCCCAAGTGTCCATACACTGAGAGCTAGCTACATGGCAGAATAGTCCAACATATCCATATACAGGGTACTAGCTACGTGGCAGATGAGTCCAGCATGTCCAATTACTGAGCGATAGCTACATGAGAGAGAAATACAATATGTTCATATATATAAAGCTACCTATTTGGCAGATCAGTCTAACATATCAATGTACAGAGAGCAAGCTACATGACAGACGAATCCCAAATGCCCATATAGAGAGAGGAAGCTAGATTGCAGATGTGTCCAATGTGTCCATATACTGAGAGCTAGCTACATGGCAGAGTAGTCCAACATGTCCATATACGGGAAACTAGCTACATGGTAGATGAGTCCAATATGTTCATATAAAGAGAGCTATCTACTTTGCAGATCAGTCCAACATATCCATGTTCTGAGAGCTAGCTACATGACAGACAAGTCCAATACATTCATATACAGAGAGCTAGCTACATGGCAAGGTAGTGCAATATTTACATATACAATGTTCAAGCTACATGGCAGATGTGTTCAATATGTCCATATACAGAGAGCTAGCTGCATGGCAGGGTAGTGCAACATTTCCATATACAAAATCTAGCTAAAAGGCAGATGTGTCCAACTTGTCTATATAGAGAGAGCTAGCTACATGGAAGTGTTGTGTAACATTTCCATATACAGAGTTCGAGCTTCAAGGCAAGTGAGTCCAACTTGTTTATATGCAGAGAGCTAACTTCATGGCAGAGTAATGCAACATTTCCACACACAGAGTTCTAGCTAAATGGCAGATGTTTCCAACGTGTCCATATACTGAGAACTAGCTACATGGCAGACAAATCCAATATGTACATATTCAGAGAGCTACCTACTTGGCAGATCAGTCCAACATATTCATGTACAGAGAGCTAGCTATAGGTCATAAGAGTCCAAAATGTCCATATACAGAGAGCTAGCTACATGTCAGTGTAGTGCAACATTTCCATATACAGAGTTCTAGCTACAAGGTAGATGAGTCCAACTTGTCTATATACAAAAAGCTACCTACATGGCATAGTAGTGAAACATTTCCATATGCAGAAATCTAGCTACATGGCAGATTAGTCCAAAGTGTCCATATACTGAGAGCTACCTACTTTGAAGACAAGTCCAATATGTTAATTACAGAGAGCTACCTACTTGGCTGATTAGTTCGACATATCCATATACAAAGCACACGAGACCAAAATGTTCATATACAGAGAGCTACCTACATGGCAGGGTAGGGCAAAATTTCAAATACAGAGTTCTAGCTACAAGGCAGATGAGTCCAACTTGTCTATATACAGAGAGCTACAACCTTGATCGCTGAGAGTGAAGAGGACTTGAAACATTTACTTATGAAGATTAAAGAGCACAGCCTTCGATATGGATTACATCTCAATGTCAAGAAAACAAAAATTCTCACC
>NW_006408755.1:520805-527642 GCF_000296735.1 Chrysochloris asiatica
ACATTGTTTCGTTCTGCTGTGCATGGGGTCGCTATGAGTCGGTTCCGACTCGATGGCACCTGACAACAACACAACAGCTACATAGTAGAATAGTGAAACATTTCCATTTACAGAGTTCTAGCTACATGGCAGATGTTTCCAATGTGTCCCTATACTGAGAGCTAGCTACATTTCAGACAAGTCCAATATGTACATATTCAGAGAGCTACCTACTTGGCAGATCAGTCCAACATATCCATGTACAGAGAGCTAGCTGTATGTCAGACGAGTCCAAAATGTCCATATACAGAGAGCTAGCTACATGTCAGTGTAGAGCAGCATTTCCATACACAGAGTTGTAGCTACAAGGCAGATGAGTCCAACTTGTCTACATAGCGAGAGCTAACTACATGGCAGGGTAGCACAACATTTCCATGTATAGAGTCCTAGCATCATGGTATATGTGTCCAACATGTCCATATAGTGAGACCTGGCTACATGGCAGGTCAGTCAAAAATATCCATGCACAGAGATCTAGCTACATGTCAGATGAGTCCAAAATGTCCATATACAGAGAGCTACCTACGTGGTAGAGTAGTACATCATTTCCATATACAGAGTTCTAGCTATAAGGCAGATGAGTCCAACTTGCCTATATACAGACAGCTAGCTTCATGGTAGAGTAATGCAACATTTCCACATACAGAGTTCTAGCTACATGGCAGATGTGTCCAAGAAATCCATATACTGTGAGCTAGCTACATGGCAGACATGTCCAATATGTTCATATACAGAGTACAACTTACTTGGCATATCAGTCCAACATATCCAGGTACAGAGTACTTCCTACATGGCAGATGTGTCCAACGTGTCCATATACTGTTAGCTAGCTACATGGCAGGGTAGTGCAACATGTCCATATACAGAGTTCTAGCTACAATATAGATGAATCCAACTTGTCTATATACAGAGAGCTAACAACATGGAAGGGTAGTGCAACATTTCCATATACAGAATTCTAGTTACATGGCAGATGTGTTCAACATGTCCATATACTGAGATCAAAATACCTGACAGACAATTCCAATATGTTCATATACAGAGAGCTATCTATCTACTTGGCAGATCTGTCCAACATATCCATGTACAGAAAGTGAGCAACATGGCAAACGAGTCCAAAAAGTCCATGTACAGAGAGCTGGCTACATGGCAGGATAGTGCATCAATTCCATATACAGAATTCTAGCTACAAGATAGATGAGTCCAACGTGTCTATATACAGAAAGCTAGCTACATGGAATAGTAGTGCAACATTTCCATATACAGAGCTCTAGCTACAAGGCAAATGAGTCCAACGTGTCTATATACAGAGAGATTGCTATATGGTAGGGTAGTGCAATATTTCCATATATAGAGTTCTAGCTACAAGCAGATGAGTCCAACTTGTCTATATAGAGAGAGCTAACAACATGGCAGAGTAGTGCAACATGTCCATATACAGGGTACCAGCTACATGACAAATGAGTCCAACATGCCCTTTTACTGAGAGATACATACGTGGCAGATGAGTCCAATATGTTCATATACAGAGACCTACCTACTTGACATATCAGTCCAACATATCTATGTACTGAGAGCTACCTATATGGCAGATGAGTCCAAAATGTCCATATACTGATAGCTAGCTATATGGCAGAGTAGCCCAACATGTTCAAATACAGTGTTCTAGCTACATGGCAGATGAGTACCACATGTCCATATACTGAGAGCTACATACATGGCAGACAAATCCTATATGTTCATATAAAGACAGCTAGCTACATGTCAGGGTAGTGCAACATTTCCATATACAGAATTCTAGGTACATGGCAGATGTGTCCAACGTGTCCATATTCAGAGAACTAGCTACATGGCAGGGTTGTTTATCATTTCCATATACAGAATTCTAGCTACAAGGCTGATGAGTCCAACGTGTCTATATACAGAGAGGTAGCTACATGGCATAGTAGTGCAACAGTTCCGTATACAGTGTTCTAGCTACAAAGCAGATGAGTCCAACTTGTCTATATACAGAGAGCTAGTTACTTGGCAGGGTAGTGCAACATTCCTATATACAGAGTTCTATCTACATGGTAGATGTGTCCACCTTGTCCATATACTGAGCGCTACCACATGGCAGATGTGTCCAAAAGGTCCATGTAAGGAGAGCTTGCTACATGACAGAGTAGTGCAACATTTCTATATACAGAGTTCTAGCTGCATGCAGATTTGTCCAACATGTCCTTATACTGAGAGCTAACTACATGGTAGATCAGCCCAAATTATCCACGCACAGAGAGCTAGCTACATGGCAGAAGAGTTCAATATATACATATACAGAGAGCTAGCTACATGGCAGAGTAGTGCATCATTTCCATATACAAGTTGTAGATACAAGGCATATGTGTCCAACGTGTCCATATACTGAGAACTAGCTATATGGCAGACAAGTCCAATATTTTCATATACAGAGAGCTATCTATTTGGCAGATCAGTCCAACATATCCAAGAACAGAAATCTAGCTACATGGCAGGCGAGTCCAAAATGTCCATTTCCAGAGAGCTAGCTACATTTTAGGGCAGTGTAACACTTACATATACAGAGTTCTAGCTACAAGGTAGATGAGTCCAACTTGTCTATGTACAAAGAGCTAGCTACATGGCAGAGTGGTGAAACATTTCCATATACAGAGATCAGGCTACATGGCAGATGTGTCCAATGTGCCCAAATACTGAGAGCTAGCTACATGGAAGACAAGTCCAATATGTTAATATACAGAGAGCTACCTACTTGACTGATTAGTCCAACATATCCATGTACAAAGAGCTAGCTACATGGCAGATGAGTCCAAAATGTCCATATACAGAGAGCCACCTAGATGGCAGTGTAAGACAACATTTCCATATACAAAGTTCTAGCTACAAGGCAGATGAGTCCCACTTATCTATATACAGAGAACTAGCTACATGGCAGAGCAGTGAACCATTTCCATATACAGAGTTCTAGCTACACGGTAGACGTTTCCAATGTGTCCATATACTGAGAGCTAGCTACATTTCAGACAAGTCCAATATGTTCATATTCAGAGAGCTATGCACTTGGCAGATCAGTCCTACATATCCATGTACAGAGAGTTAGCTACATGTCAGACGAGTCCAAAATGTCCATATACAGAGAGCTACCTGCATGGCAGGGTAGTGCAACTTTTACATATGCAGAGTTCTAGCTACATGTTAGATGAGTCCAACGTGTCCATATACTGAGAGCTACCTACATGGCAGATCAGGTCATCATATACATGTACAGAGAGCTAGCTACAAAATGCAGACGAGTCCAAAAGGTCCATATACAGAGAGCTAGCTACATGGAAGGGTAGTGCAACATTTCCATATACAGAGTTCTAGCTACATGCAGATGTGTCCAACGTGTCCATATACTGAGAGCTAGATAAATTGCAGACAAGTCCAATATGTTCATATAAAGAGGGCTAGCTACTTGGGAAAGGTGTGAGACAATTAGCTACCTAATTTGGAAAGGTGTGAGACAGGGTTGTATTCTTTCACCATAGTTATTCAATCTGTATGCTGAGCAAATAATACGAGAAACTGGGTTCTATGAAGAAAACGTGGCATCAGGAGTGAACGAAGATTCATTAACAACCTGTGATATGCAGAACATACAACCTTGCTTGCTGAAAGTGAAGAGGACTTGAAACATTTACTTATGAAGATCAAAGATCACAGTCTTTGTAATGGATTACATCTCAATGTCAAGAAAACAAAAATCCTCACCAATGGACCAATAAACAACATTCTTATCAATGAGAAAAGATTGAAGTTGTCAAGGACTTCATTCTTCTTGGATCAACTATCAACACTCATGGAAGCAGCAGTCAAGAGATCAGACGACGTATTGCACTGGGCAAATCTGCTGCACAGGAACTTTTTAAAGTATTGAAGAACAGAGATGTCAGCTTGAGGACTAAGGTGCACCTGACCCAGTCCATGGTGTTTGCAGTAGCCTCATATGGATGCGAAAGCTGGACAGTGAATAAGGAAGATCGTAGACGAATTGATGCCTATGGGTTGTGGTGGTGAAGAAGAATACTGAAAGTGCTATGGACAGCCAAAAGAACCAACAGATCTGTTTTGGAAGAGGTGCAGCCAGAGTGCTCCTTGTAGGCCAGGATGACTAAGCTTCGTCTCTCATACTTCAGTTGGCATCATTGATGGACTCAAGTATGGCAGCGGTAGTGAGGTTGGCCCAGGTTCGGACATTGTTTCTTTCTGCTGTGCATGGGGTCTCTATGAGTCGGTTCTAACTTGATGGCACCTGACAAAAACAACAACAACCTACTTGGCAGATCAGTCCAACATATCCATGAACAGAGAGCTAGCTACATGGCAGAGAAGTCCAAAATGTCAATTTACAGAGAGCTAGCTACATGGCAGAGTATTACAACATTTCAATATACAAAGTTCTAGTTAAAAGGTAGATGAGTCCAACTTGTCTATAAACAAACAGCTAGCTACATGTTAGAGTAGTGAAACATTTCCATATACAGAGATCTAGCTACATGGCAGATGTGTCCAACGTGTCCATATACTGAGAGCTAGCGACATGGAAGACGAGTCTAATATGGTAATGTACAGAGAGATAGCTACTTGGCTGATTAGTCCAACATATCCATGTACAGAGAGCTAGATACATGGCAGACGAGTCCAAAATGTCCATATACAGGGAGCTACCTACATGGCATGGTAGGGCAACATTCCCATAAACAGAGGTCTAGCTACAAGGCAAATGAGTCCAACTTGTCTATATACAGAGAGCTAGCTACAAGGCAGAGTAGTGAAACATTTCTATATACAGAGTTCTAACTACATGGCAAATGTTTCCAATGTGTTCATATACTAAGAGCTAGCTACATGGCAGACAAGTACAATATGTTCATATTCAGAGAGCTACCTACCTGGCAGATCATTACTACATATCCATGTACAGAGAGCTAGCTATAAGTCAGACAAGTCCACAATGTCCATATACAGAGAGCTTGGTACATGGCAGGGTAGCGCACCATTTCCATATACAGAGTTCTAGTGACATGGCAGATGAGTCCAACTTGTCTATATACAGAGAACTAACTTCATGGAAGGGTAGAGTCCTAAATGTCTATATACAGAGAGCTAGCAACATAGCAGAGTAGTGAATCATTTCCATATTCATAGTTCAAGATACATGACAGGTGAGTCCAAAGTGTTCATATACTGAGAGCTAGATACATGGTAGAGTAGTCCAACATGTCCATATACAGAGTTCTAGCTACATGGCTGATGTGTCCAATGTGTCCATATACTGAGAGCTAGCTACATGGCAGACAAATTCAATATGTTCATATACAGACAGCTACCTACTTGGCAGATCATTGCAACATATACATGTACAGAAAGTGAGCAACATCTCAGACGAGTACAAAATGTCCATATACAGAGAGCTACCTACATGGCAGAGTAGTGAAACATTTCCATATACAGAGCTCTAGCTACAAGGCAAATGAGTCCAACGTGTCTATATACAGAGAGCTAGCTACATGGCAGAGTAGTGCAATATTTTCATATACAGAGTTCTAGCTACAAAGCAGATGAGTCCAACTTGTCTATATACAGATAGCTAGCGACATGGCAGACTAGAACAACATGTCCATATACAGGGTACTAGCTACATGACATATGAATCCAACATGCCCATATACTGAGAGATAGGTACAAGGCAGGTGAGTCCAAAATGTCCATATACTGATAGCTAGCTACATGGCAGATGAGTCCAAAATGTCCATATACTGAGAGCTAGCTACATGGCAGGGTAGTGCAACATTTCCATATACAGAGTTCTAGCTACATGGTAGATGAATGCAACATGTCCATATACTGATAGCTAGCTACATGGCAGAGTAGTACAAGATGTCCAAATACAGTGTACTAGCTACATGGCAGATAAATCCAACATGTCCATAAACTGAGAGCTAGCTACATGGCAGACAATTCCTATATGTTCATATACAGAAAACTAGCTACATGGCAGGGTAGTGCAATATTTCCATATACAGAGTTCTAGCTACAAGGCTGATGAGTCCACCTTGTCTATATACAGAGAGCTATCTACATGGCAGGGTAGTGCAATATTTCAATGTACAGAGTTCATGCAGATGTGTCCAACTGTTGCAGACTGTCCAGACCCGGTCAGGAGTTCGTGGCCTTGTGGGCCCAGGTGTTGAAGACTCTATAGGCCGCAGGCTCTGAGTAACAGACTCTAGCCACCTAGCAGACATAGCAAGTTGTTTTTCATCTTAGTGTTCAGCTAGGTTTATTATTAAGTCCATACATAAAGCCTTGATATCCACAGATAAATGTAATATTTTCCTAAAAGCTGAAACTGTAAAATTCCAAAATTCCAAAGTTCTTCCCTCAGAGAATTCAAAGTAAATTGGGTGGCTCCCTGGTTCTTTGTTCTAAGGACAATAGGACTGCCCTGTCTAAAGGTTTCCAGGTGCAGGCCATTCACCCAAGTGTTTCTTTTCCTGAAGAACCTGGGCTGGGCATCCAATACAATGGGGGATCCTCCCAATCCTTCTTTTCCTTTCCCCATTTGAGGCTAGGTGCTAAAAAGTATGTTAATTAAGCTTGAGAAACCAAGTTGCGGTCGTGAGATTCGAATTTGTGAAGTATGATGTAAAGCTGCCTGAATGTCTGGAAAATTACGTATGTTAGCTGTACCTTGTCTTAGTCCAGCCCAGCTTTGTGTAAAGTACCTCCCCTAAA
>NW_006408755.1:527829-529835 GCF_000296735.1 Chrysochloris asiatica
TCCCCGGCATCCAACGTATCCATATACTGAGAGCTAGCTACGTGGCAGATCAGTCCAAATTATCCATGCACAGAGAGCTAGCAACATGTCAGACGAGTTCAAAACATCCATATACAGAGAGCTAGCTATATGTCAGAGTAGTGAAACATTTCCATATACAGAGTTTTAGATACATGACAGAGTGTCCAACATGTCCATATAGTGAGAGATAGCTACAAGGCAGACAAGTCCAATATGTTCATATACAGAGAGCCACCGACTTGGCAGATCAGTGCAACATATGATATAGAAAGCTAGCTACGTGGCAGATGTGTCCAACATGTCCATATACTGAGAGGCAGCTACATGGCAGAGTAGTCCAACATGTCCATATATAGGGTACTAGCTACATGGCAGATGAGTCCAACTTGTCTATATACAGGGAGATAGCTACATGGCAGAGTAGAGCATCATTTCCATATACAGAGTTAAAGCCACATGGCATATGAGTCCAAAGTGTTCATATACTGAGATATAGCTACATGGCAGAGTAGTGCAACATGTCTATAAAAGGGTACTAGCTACATGGCAGATGTATCCAACATGTCCATATACTGAGAGCCAGCTACATAGCAGTCGAAACCAAAATATTCATATACATAGAACTAGCTATGTTGCAGGGTAATGCAACATTTCCATGTACAGAGTTCTACGTACAAGGCAGATGAGTCCAACATGTCCATATACTGAGAGCCAGCTCCATTGAAGAAAAGTACAATTTGTTCATATATAGAGAGCTACCTACTTGGCAGATCAGTTCTACCTATCCATGTACACAGAGCTAGCTATATGGCACACGAATTCAAAATGTCCAAATATAGAGAAGTAGCTACATGGCAGAGTAGTGCAACATTTCCATATACAGAGTTCTAGTTACAAGGCAGAAGAGTCCACCTTGTCTATAAACAGAGAGCAAGCTACATGGCAGTGTAGTGCAACATTTCTATATACAGAGTTCTAGGTACATGGCAAATGTGTCCATTGTGTCCATATACTGATAGTTAGCTCAATGGCAGTTCAGTCAAAAATATCCACACACAGACGAGTCCCAAATGTCCATATACAGAAAGCTATCTACATGACAGAATAGTGCATCATTTCTGTATACAGAATCCAAGCTATATCAAGATGAATCCAAAGTTTTCATATATTGAGAGCTAGCAACATGGCAGCGTAGTCCAATATTTCCATATACAGAGTGGTAGTTACAAGGCCTATGTGTCCAACGTGTACATTTACAGAGAGCTAGCTACATGGCAGACAAGTCCAATATGTTCATATACACAGAGCTACTAGCTACTTGGCAGATCAGTCCAACAAATCCATGAACAGAGAGCTAGCTACATGGCAGAAAAGTCCAAAATGTCCATCCATATACAGAGAGCTAGCTACATGATAGGGTAGTGCAACATTTCCATATACAGAGTTCTATCTACAAGGCAGATGTGTCCAACATATCCATATACTGAGAGCTAGCTACATGGCAGAATAGGGCATCATTTCCATATACAGAGTTAAACCTTCATGGCAGATGAGTACAAAGTGTTCATATACTGAGAGCTAGCTACATGGCAGAGTAACCCAACATGTCTATATACAGAGTTGTAGCAACAAGGCAGATATGTCCAACGTGTCCATATACTGAGAGCTAGCTACATGGCAGACAAGTCCAATATGTTCATATACAGAGAGCTACGTACTTAGTAGATCAGTCCAACATATCCATGTACACAGAGCTAGCTATATGGCAGGGTATTGCAACGTTTCCATATACGGAGTTCTAGCTACAAGGCAGATGAGTCCAACTTATCTATATACAGAGAGCTAGCTACATGGCAGAGTAGTGCAACATTTCCATACAAAGAGTTCTAGCTACATGGAGATGTGTCAAACGTGTCCATGTACTGAGAGCTAGCTACATTGCAGAGTAGTCCATATACATGGTACTAGCTACATAGCAGATGAGT
>NW_006408755.1:531097-536296 GCF_000296735.1 Chrysochloris asiatica
CTCTCAGTATATGGACACATTGGACACATCCATCATGTAGCTAGAACTCTGCATATGAAAATGTTGCAATACTCTGCCATGTAGCTAGCTCTCTGTATATAGACAAGTTGGACTCATTTCCCTTGTAGCTAGAACTCTGTATATGGAAATATTCCAATACTCTACCATGTAGCTAGCTGTCTGTATATGGAAATGTTGGACTCATCTGCCATGTAGCTAGTACCGTGTATATGGACTACTCTGCAATGTAGCTAGCTCTCAGTACATGGACACGTTTGACACATCTCCATGTAGCTAGAACTCTTTGTATGGAAATGTTGCACTACTCTGACATGTAGCTAGCTCTCAGTATATGGACACATTGAACACATCCATCATGTAGCTAGAACTCTGCATATGAAAATGTTGCACTACTCTGCCATGTAGCTAGCTCTCTGTGTATAGACAAGTTGCACTCATCAACCTTGTAGCTAGTTCTATGGACATGGATAGTTGGGACTGATCTGCCATTTTGGTAGCTCTCAGTATATGGACAAGTTGGACACATCTGCCATGTAGCTAGAACACTGGATATAGAATTTTTGAACAACCCTGCCATGTAGTTAGCTCTCTGTATAGAGACAAGTTGGACTCATCTTCCATTTAGCTAGTACTCTGTATATGGACATGTTGGACAACTCTGCCACGTAGCTAGCTCTGAGTATTTGGACACATTGGACACGTCTGCCATGTGGCTAGAACTCTGTATATGGACATTTTGGACTCATTTGACATGTAGCTACCTCTCTGTGCATGGATATTTTGGACTGATCTGCCATGTATGTAGCTCTCAGTATATGAAGTCGATGGGCACATCTGCCATGTAGCTTGAACTCTGTATATGGAAATGTTGCACAACTCTGCCATGTAGCTAGCTCTCTATAAATAGACATTTTGGACTTATCTGCCGTATCCTGTATATGGACATGTTGGAGTACTCTGCCATGTAGCTAGCTCTCAGTTTATGGACAATTTGGACACATCTGCCATGTAGCTAGAACTCTGTATATGGAAGTTTTGCACTACCCTGGCTTGTAGCTAGCTCTCTGTATATAGAAAAGTTGGGCTCATCCTCCATTTAGCTAGAACCCTGTATATGGACAATTTGGACTACTCAGCCATTTAACTAGCTTTTAACTAGCTCTCAGTAAATGTACATGTTGGACACATCTGCCATGTAGCTAGAACTCTGTATACGGAAATGAGGCACTACTCTGCCATGTAGCTAGCTTTCTGTCTATAGACCAGTTGGACTCATCTGCCTTGTAGTCTCTGTATATGGACATTTTGGACTCTTCTGACATGTAGCTAGCTCTCTTTACATGGATATGTTGGATTGATCTGCCAAGTAGGTAGCTCTCTGTATATGAACATATTGGACTTGCCTGCCATATAGTTATCTCTCAGCATATGAACATGTTGGACATATCTTCCATGTAACTAGTACTCCTTATATGGACATGTTGGACTACTCTGTCATGTAGCTAGCTCTCAGTATATGAACACTTTGGACTCATCTGCCATGTAGCTTGAACTCTGTATATGGAAATGTTGCACAACTCTACCATGTAGCTAGCTCTCTGTATATAGACAAGTTGGATGCATCTGCCTTGCAGCTAGCTCTCTGTACATGGATATGTTGGACTCATCTGCCATGTAGATAGCTCTCAGTATATGGACACATTGGACATATCTGCCATGTAGCTAGAATTGTGTATATGGAAATTTTGCACTATACTGCCATGTAGCTAGCTCTCTGTATAAGAACATATTGGACTGGACTGCCATGTAGCTAGCTCTCAGTATATGGCCATGTTGGACTCATCTGCCATGAAACTAGTACCATGTATATAGACATGTTGCACTACTCTGCCATGTAGCTAGCTCTCTGTATAAAAACAAGTTGGACTCATGTTCCATGATGCTAGTACCCTGTATATGAACATGTTGGACTATTCTTCCTTGTAGCTAGTTCTCAGTATATGGACACGTTGAACACATCTGCCTTGTAGCTAGAACTCTGTATATGGAAATGTTGCACTATGCTGCCATGTAGCTAGCTCTCTATATATGGACATTTTGGACTTTTCTGCTCTGGAGCTAGCTCTCTGTACATAGATGTGATGGACTGATTTGTGAAATAGGTAGCTCTCTGTATATGAACATACTGCACTTGTCTGGCTTGTAGCTATCTCTCAGTATATGGAAATGTTGGACTCATCTGCCATGTTGCTAGGACCCTGTATATGGACATGTTGGGCTACTCTGCCAGGTAGTTAGCTCTAAGTATATGGACATTTTGGAATCGTCTGCCATGTAGCTTATACTGTGTATATGGAAATATTGCATTGCTCTGGCATGTAGCTAGCTCTCTGTATATGGAAATTTAGGACTTATCTGCCATGTAGCTAGTACTATGTATATGGGCAGGCTGGATTACTCTGCCATGTAGCTAGCTCTCAGTATATGGACATGTTGGACACATCTGCCATGCAGCTAGAACTCTGTATATGGAAATGTTGCACTACCCTGACATGTAGTTAGCTCTTGGTATATGGACATTTTGGACTCGTCTACCATCTAGTTAGCCCTCAGTACATGGATATGTTGGACTGATCTGCCAAGAAAGTAGCTTTCTGTATATAAACATATTGGACTTGTCTGTCTTGTAGCTAGCACTCAGTATTGGGACACTTTGGACACATCTGTCATGTAGCTAGAACTCTGTATAAGGACATGTTGGACTACTCTGCAATGAAGCTAGATCTCAGGATATGAACACTTGGGACTCATCTGCCATGTAGCTTGATCTCTGTATATGGAAATAATGCACTACTCTTCCATGTAGGTAGCTCTCTCTCCAGAAATATTTTGGACTCCTCTGACATGTAGATAGCTCTCAGTATATGGACACTTTGGACACATCTGCCATGTAGCTAGAACTCTGTATACGAACATGTTGGACTACTCTGCGATGTAGTTATCTCTCTTTATATAGACAAGTTGGAGTTGTCTTCCTTGTAGCTAGAACTCCATGGATATGTTGAGCTGATCTGCCAAGTAGATAGCTCTCTGTATATGAACATACTGGACTTGTCTGCCATGTACCTAGGTCTCAGTATATGTACATATTATACTCATCTGCCATGTAGCTAGCACCCTGTATATGGACATGTTGGACTTCTCTGCTCTATAGCTAACTCTCAGTATATGGACATATTGGACACATCTGCCATGTAGCTGGAACTCTATATATGGAAATGATGCACTACTCTGCATGTAGCTAGCTCTCTGCATATAGACAAGTTGGAATCTTCTGCCTTGTAGCTACTACCCTGTATATGGACATGTTGTACTACTCTGCCATGTAGCTAGCTCTCAGTATATGGACCTTTTGGATTCATCTGCCATGTAGCTTGAACTCTGTATGGAAATGTTGCACTATCCTTCCATGTATCTAGCTCTCTGTATATAGACAACTTGGACATATCTGCCATGTAGCTAGAACTCTGTATTTGGAAGTTTTGCACTACCCTGCCTTGTAGCTAGCTCTCTGTATATAGACAAGTTGGACTCATCTTCCATTTAACTAGAACCCTGAATATGGACATGTTGTATACGAACATATTGGTCTTGTCTGACATGTAGCTAGCTCTCAGTTCGTGGACATGTTGCACTCATCTTCCATGTAGCTAGTACCCTGTATATGGACATGTTGGACTACTCTGCCATGTAGCTAGCTCTCAGTATATGGACACGTTGGACACATCAGCCGTGTAGCTACAACTCTGTATATTTAGATGTTCCTCTACTCTGCCATGTAGCTAGCTTTCTGTATATAGACAAGTTGGACTCCTCTGCCATGTAGCTAGAACTCTCTATATAGAAATGTTGCACTACCCTATCAAGTAGCTAGCTCTCTGTATATGGACATTTTGGACTCGTGTGCCATGTAGATAGCTCTCTGTATATTGATATGTTGAACTGATCTCCCACTTTGTTAGTTCTCTATACATGAACATATTGGACTTGTGTGTCATGTAGCTAGCTCTCATTATGTGGATGTGTAGGACATATATGCCATGTAGCTAGAAGTCTGTATATGGAAATGATGCACTATTCTGACATGTAGCTAGCTCTCTATTTATGATCATTTTGGACTCGTCTGCCATGTAGCTAGGGCTGTGTACATGGATATGTTGGATTGATCTGCCAAGTAGGTAGCTCTCTGTATATGAACATATTGGACTTGTCTGCCATGTTGCTATCGCTCAGTGTATGGACACATTAGAAACATCTCCCATGAAGCTAGAACACTGTATATGGAAATGATGCACTACACTGACATGTAGCTAGCTCTCTGTATATGTATATTTTGTACTTGTCTGCCGTGTAGCTAGCTCTCTATACATGGATATGTTAGACTGCTCTGCCAAGTAGGTAGCTCACTGAATATGAACATATTGGACTTGTCTGCCATGAAGCTAGCTCTCTGTACATGGACATGTTGGACACACCTGGCATGTAGCTAGAACTCTGTATATAGACATGTTGGACTACTCTGCCATGTAGCTAGCTCTCAGTATATGAAAACGTTGGACTCATCTGCCATGAAGCTTGAACTCTGTATATAGAAATGATGCTCTACTCTGCTATGTAGCTAGCTCTTTGTATATGGACATTTTGGACTTGTCTGACATGTAGCTAGCTCTCTGTGCATGGATATATTGGACTGATCTGCCATGTAGCTAGCTCTCAGGATATGGACACGTTGGACACATCTGCCATGTAAATAGAACTCTGTATATGGAAATGTTGCACGACCCTGCCATGTAGCTAGCTCTCTGTATATGGATATTTTGAACTCGTCTGCTATGTAACTAGCTCTCTGTACTTGGATATGTTGCACTGATGTGCCAAGTAAGTAGCTCTCTGAATATGAACTCATTGGACTTATCTGCCATGTAGCTAGCTCTCAGTATATGGGCTGGTTGGACACATCTGCCATGCAGCTAGAACTCTGTATATGGAAATGTTGCACTACCCTTCTATGTAGCTCTCTTTATATAGACAAGTTGGACTCATCTGCCTTGTAGTTAGAACTCTGTCTATGGAAATATTGCACTAACTTGCCATGTAACTAGCTCTCTCTATGGACAT
>NW_006408755.1:536411-542891 GCF_000296735.1 Chrysochloris asiatica
CTCTCAGTATATGGACATGTTGGACTCATCTGCCATGTAGCTAGTACCCTGTATATGGACAAGTTGGACTACTCTGCCATGTAATTAGCTCTGAGTATATCGACACGTTGAACACATCTGCCATGAAGCTAGAATTCTGTATACGGAAATGTTACATTACTCTGTCTTGTAGCTAGCTCTTTGTATATAGATAAATTGGACTCATCTGCCTTGTAGCTTGAACTCTGTATATGGAAATGTTGCACTACCCTGCCAAGTAGCTAGCTGCCTGTATTGAGACATTTTGAACTTGTGCGCCATGTAGCTAGCTTTGTGTACATGGATATGTTGGACTGATCTGCCGAGTAGGTAGCTCTCTGTATACAAACAACTTTGACTTGTCTACCATGTAGCTATAAGGAGCTCTGGTAACAAAGTGGTTACGAATCAGGCTGCGAACCTTAAGGTCAGCAGTTCGAAACTACCAGATGCTCCACAGGAGAAAGAAGAGGCTTTCTACTCCCGTAAAGATTTACACCCTCGGAAACCCTGTACAGGGTCTCTATGTGTCGGAATCAACTCGACGGCACTTAACAAAAACAACAACCATGTAGCTAGCTCTCAGTATATGGACACATTAGACACATCTAGCATGTAGCTAGAACTATGTCTATGGACATATTGGACTACTCTGCCATGTAGTTAGCTCTCAGTATATGGAGACGTTGGACACATCTGCCATGGAGCTAGAACTCTGTATATGGAAATGTTGCACTAACCTGCCATGTAGCTAGCTCTCTGTGTATAAACATATTGGAATTGTCTGACATGTAGCTATCTAACAGTATATGGACATGTTGGACTCATCTGCGATGTAGCTTGTAGTCTGTATATGGACAAGTTGGACTACTCTGTCATGTAGCTAGGTCTCCGTATATGGACAAGTTGGACTCAGTATATTGACACGTTGGATACATCTGACATGTAGCTAGAACTCTATATATGGAAGTGTTGCACTACCCAGCCATGTAGCTAGCTCTATGTATATGAACATATTGTACTTGTCTGTCGTGTAGCTAGCTGTCAGTATATGGATATGTGGGACTCATCTGCCATGTAACTAGTTCCCTGTATATGGACATATTGAACTTTTCTGCCATGTACCTAAGTCTCAGTATATGGATAAGTTGTACTCATCTGTCTTATAGCCAGAACTCTGTACATGGAAATGTTGCACTACACTGCCATGTAGCTAACTCTCTGTAAATAAGCATGTTGGATTTATGTGCTTTATAGCTAGATCTCAGTATGTGGAAATGTTGCACTTCCCTGCCATGTAGCTAGTACTCTGTATATGAATATATTGTACTTGACTGCTGTGTAGCTAACTCTCAGTATATGGACATGTTCTACTCATCTGCTAGTACCCTGTATATGGACATGTTGCACTACTCTGTCATGTAGCTAGTTCTCAGTATATGGACACGTTGGACTCATTTGCATTGTAGCTAGAACTCTGTATATGGACATTTTGGCCTCATCTGCGATGTATCTATCTCTGTACATATATACGTTGGACGATCTGCCAAGTAGGTAGCTCTCTGTATATGAACATATTGGATTTTTCTGCTATGTACCTGTCTCTCAGTACATGGACACATTGGACACATCTGCCACGTATCTAGAACTGTGTATATGGAAATGTTGCACTACTATGCCATGTAGCTAGTTCTCTGTATATACACAAGTTGGACTCATCTGATTTTAGCTAGAACTCTGTATGTGGAAATGTTGCACTACCCTGCACTACCCTGCCATGTAGCCAGCTCTCTATTCATGGATATGTTGGGCTGTGATGCGATGTAGGTAAATCTCTGTATAAGAACATATAGGACTTGTCTGCCATGTAGCTATCACACTTAATATGGACATGTTGGACTACTCTGCCATGTAGCTAGCACCCCTTATATGGACATGTTGGACTACTCTGCCATGTAGCTAGCTCTCTGTATATGGACATTTTGGACTCACCTGCCATGAAGCTAGCTCTCTGTACATGGATATGGTGGACTGATCTGCTAAGTCGGTAGCTCTCTGTATATGAACATATTGGACTTGTCTGCTATGAAGCTAGTTCTCAGTATATGGACTTGTTGGACTCTTCTGCAATGTAGCTAGTACCCTGTATATGGACATGTTGGACTACTCTGCCATGTAGCTAGCTCTCAGTATACGGACATGCTGGATTCATCTGCCATGTACCTAGTAAACTGTATATGGACATGTTGGACTGATCTGACGTGTACTATGTATATGGTACCATGTATATGGACATGTTGGATTACTCTGCCATGTAGATTGCTTTAAGTACATGAATGCTTTGGATTCATCTGTCATGTAGGTTGAACTTGTTTGCCATGGAGCAACCGCTCAGTTTATGGACAAGTTGGACTCATCTGCCATGTAGCTTGAACTCTCTATGGAAATATTGCATTACTCTGCCATGTAGGTAGCTCTTTGTATATAGACATATAGGAGTTGTGTGACTTGTAGCTAGCCCTGTAAATATATACATTTTGGAATCATCTGCCATGTACCGAGAACTCTATATATGAAAATGTTTCACTAACCTGCCATTTATTTAGCTCTCAATATATGGACAAATTGGACTCATCTGCCATGTAGTGAGTACCCTGTATATGGAAATGTTGCACTATTCTGCCATGTAGCCAGCTACCTTTATGCAGACAAGTTGGACGCATCTGCGTTGTAGCTAGAACTCTGTAAATGGAAATATTGCACTACCCTGCCATGTAGCTAGCTCAATCTATATGGACATTTTTGACTCATCTGCCATGTAGCTAGCTCATTGTTCCTGGATATGTTGGACTGATCTGCCAATTAGGTAGCTCTCTGTATATGAACATTTTGGATTTGTCTGACATGTAGCTAGCTCTCTGTATATGGACACGTTGGACACATCTGCCATCTAGCTAGAACTCTGTATATGGAAATATTGCACTACCTTGCTATGTAGATAGCTCTCTGTATATGGACAGTTTGGAGTCATCTGCCATGTAGCTAGTTCTCGGTACATGGATATGTTGCACTCATCTGCCATGTAGCAAGTATCTTATATATGGACATGTTGGACTTCTCTGCCATGTAGCTAGCTCTAAATATAGGGACATTTTGGACTCTTCTGCCATGTAGCTAGCTCTCTGTACATGAATATGTTGGACTGATCTGCCAATTAGGTAGCTCTCTGTATATGAACATATGGGACTTGTCTGCCATGTAACTAGCTCTAAGTATATATACACTTTGGACACAGCTGTCATGTGTCTAGAACTCTGTTTATGGGAATGTTGCACTATCCTGCCATGTAGCTGCCTCTCGGTATATGAACATTTTGGATTTGTCTGCTATGTAGCTAGCTCTCAGTATATGGAGATATTGGACACCTCTTCCATCTACTGTATATGTAAATACTGCAATAACCTGCCATGCAGCTAGCTCTCTGTAGATGGACATTTTGGAGTCGTCTGCCATGTAGCAAGCTCTCTGTACATTGATATGTTGTACTCATCTGCCATGTAGCAAGTACCTTGTATATGGACATGTTGGACTACTCTGCCATGTAGCTAGCTCTCAGTATATGGTCATTTTGGAATCTTCTGCCATGTAGCTAGCTCTCTGTACATGGATATGTTGGACTGATCTGCCAAGTAGGTAGTTCTCTGTATATGAACATATTGCACTTGTCTGCCATGTAGGTAGCACTCTGTATATGGACATTTTGCACTTGTCTTACAAGTAGCTAGCTCTCTGTGCATGGATATTTTGGACTGATGCGTCATGTAGCTAGTTCTGTTTATATAGACTCGTTGGACACATCTGTCATGTAGCTAGAACTATATATTTGGACATGTTGCACTACCCTGCCATGTTTCTAGCTCTCTGTATATAGACAAGTTGGACTTATCTGCCATGTAGAATGAACTCTGTATATGTAAATGTAGCACTACCCTGCCATGTAGCTCACTCTGTGTATATGGACATTTTGGACTCATCTGCCATGTAGTTAGCTCTCTGTAAATGGATATGGTAGACTGATGTGCCAAGTAGGTAGCTCTCTGTATATGAACATTTGGGACTTGTCTGCCATGTAGCTAGCTCTCAGTATATGGACACGTTAGACACATCTGCCATGTAGCTAGAACTCTGTTTATGGTAATGTTGCACTATCCTGCTGTGTTGCCAGCTCTCGGTGTATGAATATATTAGACTTGTCCGTCATGTAGCTAGCTCTCAGAATATGCACATGTTGCACTCATTAGCCAGGACATGAGTCCTCTATATATACACATGTTGGGTACATTTGCCATGTAGTTAACGCTCAGTTTATGGAAAGGTTTGACTTGTATGCCATGTAGCTAGCTCTCTGTACATGGATATGTTGGACTGATCTACCAAGTAGATAGCTCTCTGAATATGAACATATTGGACTTGTGTCCCATTTTCCAAGCTCTCAGTTTATGGACATGTTGGTCTCATCTGCCATGTAGCTGGTACCCTGTATATGGACATATTGCACTACTCTGCCATGTAGCTAGGTCTCAGTATACAGACATGTTGGACACATCTGCCATATAGCTAGAACTCTTTATATGGAAATGTTGCACTATTCTGCCATTTAGCTAGTTCTCTGTCTATAGAGAAGTTGGACTCATCTGCCTTGTTGCTAGAACTCTGTATATGGAAATGTTGTACTACCCTGCAATGTGTCTAGCTACCCGTATATGGATATTTTGGACTCATCTTCCATGTAGCTAGCTCTCTGTACATGGATTTGTTGGACTGCTGTGCAAATTAGTTAGCTCTCTGTATATGAATATTGGACTTGTCTGCCATGTAACTAGCTCTCAGTATATGGACACTTTGGAAACATCTGCCATGTAGCTAGAACTCTGTATAGGGCATGTTACACTGCTCTGTCATGTAGCTAGTTCTCTCTATATTGACACGTTGGACTCATCTGCCATGTAGCTAGAACTCTCTATATGCAAACTTTGCCCTACCCTGTCATATAGTTAACTCTCTGTATATAGACAAGTTGCACTCATCTGCCTTGTAGAAAGAACACTTTTTATGTAAATGATGCACTACCCTGTCATGTAGCTCGCTCTCTGTATATGGACATTTTGGACTCGTCTGCCATGTAGTTAGCTCTCTGTACATGGATATGTCGGACTGATCTGCGAAGTAGGTAGGTCTTTGTATATGAAGATATTGGACTTGTCTGATATGTAGCTCACTCTCAGTATATGGACACGTTGCACACATCTTCCATGTAGCTAGAACTCTGTATATGGAAATGTTGCACTACTGTGCCATGTATCTAGCTCTCTGTATATAGACAAGTTGTAATTTTCTGCCTTGTAGCTAGAACTCTGTACATGGATATGTTGGACTGATTTGCAAGGTAGGTTGCTCTCTGTATATGAACATATTGGACTTGGCTGCGATGTAGCTAGCTCTCAGTATATGAAGACGTTGTACACATCTTCCAGGTAACTAGAAACTGTAAATGGAAATTTTGCACTGTTCTGACATGTAACCAGCTCCCTGTATGTAGACAAGTTGGACTTTTCTGCCTTGAAGATAGAACTCTCTATATGGAAATGTGGCACTACCCTGTCATGTAGCTAGCTTTCTGTATATGGGCATTTTGGACTCGTCTGCCATGTAGCAATCTCTCTTTACATGAATATGTTGGCCTGATCTGCCAAGTTGGTAGCTCTCTGTATATGAACATATTGGACATGTCTTCCAGGTAGCTCGCTCTCCATATATGGACATGTTTGACACATCTACCATGAAGTTAATACCCTGTATATGGACATGTTGTACTACTCTGCCTTTTAGCTAGTTCTCAGTATATGAACAAGTTGGACTCATCTGTCTTGTAGCTAGAACTCTCTATATGGAAATGTTACACTACCCTGCTATGTAGCTAGTTCTCTGTATATAGTCAAGTTGGACTCATCTGACATGTAGTAAGCTCTCTGTGCATGGATATTTTAGACAGATCTGACATGTAGGTAGATCTCAATATATGGAAACATTGGACACATCCGCCATGGAGTTAGAACTCGGTATATGGAAATGTTGCAGTACTCTGCCATGTAGCTAGCTCTCTGTGTATGAACATAGTGGACTTGTCTGACATGTAGCTAGCTCTCAGTATATGGACATGTTGGACTCATCTGCCTGTAGCTACTAACCTGTATATGGACATGTTGCGCTACTCTGCCATGTATGTAGCTCTCAGTATATGAACACTATGGACTCATCTGCCATGTAGCTTGAACTGTGTATATAGAAATGATAGACTACTCTGCCATGTAGCTAGCTCTCTGTAAATAGACAAGTTGGACTCATCTGTCTTGTAGCTAGAACTCTGTATATGGAAATGTTGCACTACTCTGCCATTTAGCT
>NW_006408755.1:542991-553060 GCF_000296735.1 Chrysochloris asiatica
TAGCTCTCTGTAAATAGACAAGTTGGACTCATCTGTCTTGTAGCTAGAACTCTGTATATGGAAATGTTGCACTACTCTGCCATTTAGCTAACTCTTTGTATATAAAGAAGTTGGACTCATCTGCCTTGTAGCTAGAACTCGGTATATGGAAATGTTGCACTTCCCTGCCATATAGTTAGCTCTCTGTATATAGACAAGTTGGACTCATCTGCCTTGAAACTAGAACTCTGTGTATGGAAATGTTGCACTACCCTGCCATTTAACAAGCTCTCTGTATATGGACATTTTGGACTCATCTGCCATGTAGCTAGCTCTCTGTATTTGGATATGTTGGACTGTACTGCAAATTATGTAGCTCTCTGTATATGAACATATTGGACTTGTCTGCCATGTAGCTAACTCTCAGTATATGGACACTTTGGACACATCTGCCATGTAGCTAGAAATCTGTATATGGACATGTTACACTGCTCTGTCATGTAAGTAGCTCTCTCTATATAGACAAGTTGCACTCCTCTGCCATGTAGCTAGAACTCTGTATATGCAAATTTTGCACTACCCTGTCATGTAGTTAGCTAAATATATATAGACAAGTTGGACTCATCTGCCTTGTAGAAAGAACACTGTATATGGAAATGATGCGCTACATTGCCATGTAGCTCATTCTCTGTATATGGATATTTTGGACTCTTCTTCCATGTAGTTATCTCCCTGTACATGGATATGTGGTACTGATCTGTCAGGTAGCTCTTTGTATGTGAACATAATGGACTTGTTTGCCATGTAGCTATCTCTCAGTACATGGACACGTTGGACACATCTTCCATGTAGCTAGAACTCTGTATATGGAAATGTTGCACTACTCTGCCATGTAAATAGCTCTCTGTATATAGACAAGTTGTACTCATCTGCGTTGTAGCTAGAACTCTGTACATGGATATGTTGGACTAATGTGCCAGGGAGGTAGTTCTCTGTATATGAACATATTATACTTTTTCTACATGTGGCTAGCTCTCAGTGTATGGACACATTGGACATATCTGCCATGTAGATAGAACTCTGTATATGGAAATGTTGCACTACTCTGCCATGTAATCAGCTCCCTTAGGTAGACAAATTGGACTCATCTACCTTCTAGCTAGAACTCTTTATATGGAAATGTTGCACTTCCCTGCCATGTAGCTAGCTCTCTCTATATGGACATTGTGGACTCGTCTGACATGTAGCTAGCTCTCTGTACATGGATATGTTGGACTGAACTGCCAAGTAGGTAGCTCTCTGTATAGGAACATATTAGACTTGTCTGCCATGTAGTTAACTCTCAATATATGGACATGTTGGATTCATCTGCCATGTAGCTAGTACCCTGTATATCGACATGTTGCACTACTCTGTCATGTATCTAGCTCTCAGTTTATGGACATATTGTACTCATCTGCCTTGTAGCTAGAACTCGGTGTATGGAAATGTTGCAGTACCCTGCCTGTAGCTAGCTCTCTGTATATGAACATATTGGACTTTTATGTCATGTAGTTACCTCTCAGTATATGGACATGTTGGACTCATCTGCCGTGTAGCTAGTACCCTCTATAAGGACATGTTGCACTACTCTGTCAAGTAGGTAGCTCTCAGTATATGCACACGTTGGACACATCTGACATGTGGCTAGAACTCTGTATATGGACATTTCGGACTCATCTGACATGTAGTGAGCTCTCTGTGCATGGATATTTTGGAATGATCTGCTTTGTAGGTAGATCTCAATATATGGACACATTGGATACATCTACCATGGAGCTTGAACACTGTATATGGAAATGATGCTCTACTCTGCCATGTAGCTAACTCTCTCAATTAGAACATATTAGACTTGTCTGCCATGTAGCTAGACCTCAGTATATGGACACGTTGGACTCATCTGCCAGTACATGGATATATTAGACTGATATGCCAAGTAGGTAGCTCTCTGTATATGAACATATTGGACTCATATGCAATGTAGCTAACTCTCAGTATAAGGGCATGATGGACTCATCTGCCATGTAGCTAGTATGCTGTATATGGACATAGTTGCACTACACTTCAATGTAGCTATCTCTCTGTAAATAAACAAGTTGGACTCATCAGTATTGTAGCTAGAACTCTGTATATGGAAATGTTGCTCTACCCTGCCTAGTAGCTAGCTCTCTCTATATAGACAAGTTGGACTCATCTGCCTTGTAACTTGAACTCTGTATATGGAAATGTTGCACTTCCCTGCCATGTAGCTAGCTCTCTGTATATAGACATTTTGGACCCTTCTGCCATGTAGACAGCTCATTGTACATGTCTATGTTGGACTGATATTTCAAGTATGTAGTTCTCTGTATATAAATATGTTAGGCATGTGTGCCATGAAGCTAGCTCCGAGTATATGGACATGTTGGACTCATCTGTCATGTAGATAGTACCCTGTATATGGACATGTTGGAATACTCTGCCATGTAGCTAGCTCTCAGTATATGTACACATTGGTAACATCTGCCATGTAGCTAGAACAGTGTATATGCAAATGATGCACTACAATGCCATTAAGCAAGCTCTCTGTATATAGAAATGTTGGACTTCTCCAACATGCAGCTAGCTCTCATTACATGAACTCTTTGGACTGATCTGCCATGTAGCTTGAACTCTAAATATGGAAATGATGTACAACTCTGCCATGTAGCTAGCTCTCTGTACATGGACATTTGGACACATCTGCCATGTAGCTAGAATGCTGTATATGGAAATGTTGCACTAGGCTTCCATATAGGTAGCTCTCTGTATATGAACATATTGGAATTGTCTGCCATGTAGCTAACTCCTAGTATTTGTACATGTTGGACTCATCTGTCATGTAGCTAGTACCCTGTATATGGACATGTTGGACTACTCTGCCGTGTAGCTTGCTCTCAGTATATGAAAACATTGGACACATCTGCCATGTAGCTAGATCTCTGTATTTGGAAATGTTGCACTACCCTGCCATGTAGCTAACTCTCTGTATATAGACAAGTTTGACTCATCTGCCTTGTAGCTAGAACTCTGTATATGGAAATGTTGCAGTACCCGACCATGTAGCTAGTTCTCTGTATATGGATATTTTGGACTCGTCTGATATGTAGCTAGCTCTATGTGCATGGATATGTTGGACTGACCTGCCAAGTAGGTAGCTCTCTGTATATGAACATATTGGACTTGTCTGCTATAAAGTTAGCTCATAATGTATGAACATGTTGGACTTATCTGTCACGTAGCTAGTACCCTGAATATGGACATGTTGGACTACCCTGCAGTGTAGCTACTCTCTGTATATGAACACTTTAGATTTATCTGCCATGTAGCTAGCTCTCAGTATTTGGACCTGTTGGACTCATCTGACATGAAGCTAATACCCTATATATGGTCATGTAGCACTACTCTGACATGTAGCTAGCTCTCATTACATGAACACTTTGGATTGATATGCAATATAGCTTGAACTCTGTATATGGAAATGATGCAGAACTCTGCGATGTAGCTAGTTCTCTGTATGTGGACATTTGGACACATCTGCCTTGTAGCTAGAACACTGTATATGGAAATGTTGCACTAGGCTTCCATGTAGGTAGCTCTCTGTATATGAACATATTGCAATTGTCTGCCATGTAGCTAGCTCTCAGTATATGTACATGTTGGACTCATTGGTCATGTAGCTAGTACCCTGCATATGGACATGTTGGACTACTCTGCCATGTAGCTTGCTCTCAGAATATGGACACATTGGACACATCTACCATGCAGCTGGATATCTGTATTTGTAAATGTTGCACTACCCTGCCATGTAGCTAACTCTCTTTATATAGACAAATTAGACTCATGTGCCTTGTAGGTAGAACTCTGTATATGGAAATGTTGCACTACTCTGCCACATAGCTAGCTCTCTGTATATGGAAATTGAGTAGCTAGCTCTCCGTGCATGGATATGTTGGAATGATCTGCTAAGTAGGTAGCTCTCTGCATATGAACATATTGGACTTGTCTGCCACGTAGGTATCTCTCAGTAAATAGACAAGTTGGACTCATCTGCCTTATAACTAGAACACTCTATATGGAAATGTTGCACTACCCTGCCATGTAGCTAGCTCTCTGTATATGGAAATTTTGGACTCGTCAGATATGTAGCTTGCTCTCTGTGCATGGATACATTGGACTGATCTGCCAAGCAGGTAGCTCTCTGTATATGAACATATTAGACTTGTCTGCTATGAAGCTAGCTCCTAGTATATGGACATCTTGAAATCATCTGTCATGCAGCTAGTACCTTGTATATGGACATGTTGGACTACCCTGCCATGTAGGTACTCTCTGTGCATGAACATTTTGGACACGTCTGACATGGAGCTAGCTCTCAGTATTTGGACATGTTGGACTCATCTGCCATGTAGCTAATACCCTATATATGGTCATGTTGCACTACTTTGCCATGTACCTAACTCTCTGTATATAGACAAATTGTACTCTTTTGCCATGTAGCTTGAACTCTGTATATGGAAATGATGCACTACTCTGCCATGTAGGTAGCTCTCTGATTATAGACAAGTTGGACTCATCTGCCTTTTAGCTAGAACCTTGTATATTCAAATGTTGCAAAACCATGCCATGTAGCTAGCTCTCTCTATATAGACAGGTTGGTCTCGTCTTCCTTGTTGCTAAAATCTGTGTATGAACATATTAGATTTGTCTGTCATGTAGCTAGCTCTCATTATATGGACATGTTGAACTATTCTGCCATGTAGCTAGTAATCTGTATATAGGCATCCTGGTCTACTCTGCCATGTAGCTTGCTCTCAGTACATGGACACTTTGGGCTCATCTTGCATGTAGGTTGAACTCTGTATATGGAAATGATGCACTACGCAGCCATTTTGCTAGCTCTCTGTATATGGAAATTTTTGACGCATCTGACATGTAGAGAGTTTTCAGTATATGGACAAGTTGGACTCATCTGCCTTGTAGCTAGAACTCTGTATATGCAAATGTTGCATATCTTGCTATGTAGCTAGCTCTCTGTATATGAACATATTGGAATAGTCTGCCATGTAGGTAGCTCTCTGTATATGGACACGTTGGACACATATGCCATATCGCTATTTCTCTGTATATGGAAATGATGCACTCCCCTGCAATGTAGCTAGTTCTCTGTATATGGACCTTTTGGACACATCTGCCATGTAGCTAGATCTCTGTATATGTAAAGGATGCACTACACTGTCATGTAGCTAGCTCTCTGTATATGAACATATTGGACTTGTCTGCCATGTAGCTACCTCCCTGTGCATGGAAATTTTAGACTCAACTGCCATGTAGGTAGCCCTAAGTATATGGACAGGTTGGAAATATCTGCCATGTAGCTAGAACTCTCTATATGGAAATGTTGCACTTCCCTGCATTGTAGCTAGTGCTCTGTATATAGACAAGTTGGACTCATCTGCCTTGTAGGTAGCACTCTGTATATGGAAATCTTGCACTACCTTACCATGTAGCTAGCTCTCTGTTTATGGACATATTGGACTCATCTGACATGTAGCTAGAACCCGGTATATGGGCTTGTTGCACTACTCTGCCATGTAGCTAGCTTTCAATATGTGAACACCTTGGGCTCATCTGCCATGTATCTTGAATTCTGTATATGGATATGGAATTGATGCACTCCTCTCCCGTGTACCTAGCTCTCTGTATATAGACAATTTGGACTCAACTGTCTTGTAGCTAATACCCTGTATATGGACATGTTGGACTGCTCTGCCATGTAGCTAGCTGTCAGTATATGAACACGTTGGACATAGCTGCAATGTAGCTAGAAGTCTGTATGTGGAAATGATGCACTAATCTTCCATTTAGCTAGCTCTCTGTTTATGGACATTTTGTACTCGTCTAACATGTAGCTAGATCTCTGTACATGGATATGTTGGACTGATCTGCCATGTAGCTAGCTCTCTGTATGTGAACATATAGGACTTGTCTGTCATGTAGCTAGCTCTCACTATATGGACATTTTAGACACATCTGCCATGTAGCTAGAATTCTATATATGGAAATATTGCACTACCCTTCCATGTAGCTAGCTCTCTTTATATGAACATTTTGGACTTGTCTGCCATGTAGCTAGTTCTCAGGTTAAGGGTATGTTGGACTCATCTGCCAAGTAGCTAGAAATCTCCATATGGAAATATTGCACTACTCTGCCGTGTAGATAGCTCTCTGTATATAGACATATTGGAGTCATGTGACTTGTAGTTAGCCCTGTGAGTATACACATGTTGGACTCATCTGCCACGTAGCTAGAACTCTCTATATGGAAATGTTGCACTACCCTGCCATTTAGCTAGCTCTACGTATAAGGACATTTTGGAATTATCTGCCATGTAGCTAATACCTTGTATATGGAAGTGTTGCACTACTCTGCCAAGCAGCTAGCTCTCAGAATATGGACCCTTTGGACACATCTGCCATGTAGCTTTAACTGTGTATATGGAAATGTTGCACTACTCTGCCTTGTAGCTAGCTCTCTGTATACAAACATATTGGACTTGTCTGCCATGTACCTAGCTCTCAGTATATGGAATTGTTGGACTCATCTTCCATGTAGCTAGTACCCTGTATATGGACATGTTGCAGTACCCTGCCATGTAGATTTCTCTAATTATATGAACACTTTGAACTCATCTGCCATGTAGCTTGAACTCTGTATATGGAAATGATGCACTACTCTGCCATGTAGCTAGCTCTCTGTATATAGACAAGTTGGACTCATCTTCCTTCTTTCTAGTACCCTGTAAATGGACATGTTGGACTACTCTGCCATGTAGCTAGCTCTCTGTAAATGGACATTTTGGAGTCATCTGCCATGTATATGGATCTCTGTACATGGATATATTGGACTGAACTGACAAGGAGGTAGCTCTCTGTATATTAACATAGTGGACTTGTCTGCCATATACCTAGCTCACAGTATAGGGACACGTTGGACACATATGCCATGTAACTAGAACTCTGTATTTGTACATGTTGCACTACTCTGCCATGTAGCCAGCTCTCTGTATATAGACAAGTTGGACTCATCTGCTTGTAGCTAGGATTATGTATATGGAAATGTTGCACTACTCTGCAATGTAGCTAGCTCTCTGTATATGAACATATTGGACTTGTCTGACATGTAGCTAGCTCTCTGTATATGGACATGTTAGACTCATCTGCCATGGAGCTAGTACCCTGTATATGGACATGTTGTACTACTCTGCCATGTAGATATCTCTTAGTTTATGAACACTTTGTACTCATCTGCCTTGTAACTTGAACTATGTATATGGAAATGATGTACTACTCTGCCATGTAGCCAGCTCTCTGTATATAGACTAGTTGGACACATATGCCTTGTAGCTAGAACTCTTTATATGCAATTGTTGCACTACCCTGCCATGTAGCTAGCTCTCTGTATATGGACATTCTGGACTCATCTGACGTTTAGTTAGCTCTCTGTGCATGGATATTTTGGACTACTCTGCCATGTAGCTAGCTTTCAGTGTATGCACATGTTAGACACATCGGCCACGTAGCTACAACTCTGTATACGGAAATGTTACACTACTCTGCCGTGTAGTTTGTTCTCTGTACATAGACAAGTTGGTCTCATCTGCCTTGTCGCTAGAACTCTGTATAAGGAAATGTTACATTACTCTGCCATGAAGCTAGCATTCTCTATATGGACATGTTGGGCACATCTGCCATGTAGCTAGAACACTATTTATGGAAATGTTGCACTACTCTGCCATGTAGCTAGTTCTCTGTATATAGACAAGTAGGACTCATCTGCCTTGTAGCTAGTACACTGTATAGGGAAATGTTGCACTACCTTGCCATGTAGCTACCTCTGTGAATATAGACAAGTTGGACACATTTGCCTTTTAGCTAGAACTCTGTATAGGGAATTGTTGCACTACCCTGCCATGTAGGTAGCTCTCTGTAAATGGACATTTTGGACTCATCTGCCATGTTGCTAGCTCTCTGTACATGAATATGTTGGACTGATATGCCAACTATGTAGCTCTTTGTATATGAGCATATTTGACTTGTCTGCCATGTAGCTAGCCCTCAGTATATGGACATTATGGACTCATTAGCCAGGTAGGTAATACTCTGTATATTGTATGTTGGACTACTCATCCATGTAGCTAGCTCTCAGTATATGAACATTTTAGACTCATCTGCCATGTATCTTGAACTCTGTATATGGAAATGATTCTCTACTCTTCTATGTTGCTAGCTCTTTGTATATGGCCATTTTGGAATCGGCTGACATGTAGCTACCTCTCTGTGCATGGATATTTTGGAATGATCTGCCATGTAGGTAGCTGTCACTATATGGACACTTTGGACACATCTGCCATATAGCTAGTACTCTGTATATGGAAATGTTGCACTATTCTGCCATGTTGTTAGCTCTCTGTATATAGACAAGTTGGACTGATCTGCCTTGTAGCTAGAACTCTGTATATGGAAATGTTTCACTACCCTGCCATGTAGCTAGCTCTCAGTATATGGACATTTTGGACTCATTAGCCAGGTAGATAATACCCTGTATATGGTATGTTGGACTACTCATCCATGTAGGCAGCTCTCTGTACATGTACATAGTGGACTTGTCAGCCATGTAGCTAACTCTCAGTATATGGACATGTTGGACACATCTGCCATGTAGCTAGAATTCTGTATATGGAAATGTCGCACTACCCTGCCATGTAGCTAGCTCGATGTATATGGACACATTGGACAAATTTCCCATGTAGCTCGAACATTGTTTATGGAAATGTTGTACTACCCTTCCAAGTAGCTCACTCTCTATATATGAACATATTGGACTTGTCTGCAATGTAGTTAGCTCTAAGTATATGAACACTTGGGCTCATCTGCCATGTAGCTTAACTCTGTATATGGAAATGATGCACTGCTCTGCCATGTCACTATCTCTCTCTATATGGACATTTTGGTCTTGTCTGACATGTAGCTATCTCTCTGTGCATGGGTATTTTGGACTGATCTGCCATGTACGTTACTCTCAGTATATAGACAAGTTGGACTCATCTGCCTTGTGGCTAGAACTCTGTATATGGAAATGTTGCACTGCCCTGCCATGTACCTAGCTCTCTGTATGTAGACAAGTTCGACTCATTTACCTTGTAGCTAGAACTCTCTATATGGAAATGATGCACTACCCTGCCATATAGCTGGCTCTCTGTATATGGACATCTTTGACTTGTCCACCATGTAGATAGCTCTCAGTGTATGACATGTTGGGACTCATCAGCCATGTAGCTTGTACCCTGTATATAGATATGTTTCACTACTCTACCATGTAGTTAGCTCTCCTTATATAGACAAGCTGGAATGATCAGCCATGTAGCTTGCTGTGTGACATGTAAATGTTGCAGAACTTTGCCATGTAGACAGGTCTCTCTATATAGACAAGTTGAACTCATCTGCCTTGTAGCTAGAATTCTGTATATGGAAATTTTGCACTACACTGCCATGTAGCTAGTTCCCTGTATATGGACATATTGGACTCGTTTGCCATGAAGCTAGCCCTCTCTACATGGATATGTTGGAACAATCTGCCAAGAAGCTAGGTCTCTGTATATGGACAATTTGGAATTGTCTGCCATGTAGCTAGCTCACAGTATATGACATGATGGATTCATCTGCCATGCAACTAATACCTGATATATGCATACTTTGGACTACCCTGCCATGTAGCTAGCTCTCTGTATATAGACATGTTGAACTCCTCTGCTTTGTAGCTAGACCTCTGTGTATAGACATGTTGGACTACTCTGCAATGTAGCTAGCTATGTGTATGTAGGAAAGATGGACTCATATTCCTTTTACCCAGAACCCTGTGTATGGAAATGTTGCACTACCCTTCCATGTAGCTAGCTCTCTGTATATAGACAAGTTGGACTCATCTGCCTTGTAGCTAGAACTCTGTATATGCAAATGCTGCACTACCCTG
>NW_006408755.1:553160-565760 GCF_000296735.1 Chrysochloris asiatica
AGCTCTCTGTATATAGACAAGTTGGACTCATCTGCCTTGTAGCTAGAACTCTGTATATGCAAATGCTGCACTACCCTGCCATGTAGCTAGCTCTCTGTATATGGACATTATGGACTTGTCTGCCATGTAGTTAGCTCCTGTACATGAACATGTTGTACTGCTCTTCCAAGTAGGTAGTTCTCTGTACATGTACATATTGGACTTGTCAGCCATGTTGCTAACTCTCATTGTATGGACACGTTGGACACACCTGCCATGTAGCTAAAACTCTGTATATGGAAATGTTGAACAACCCTGCCATATACCTAGCTCGATGTATATGGACATGTTCGACACATCTGCTATATAGCTCAAACACTGTTTATGGAACTGTTGCACTACCTTGCCAAGTACCTCACTCTCTGTATATGAACATATTGGACTTGTCGGCCATGTAGTTAGCTCTCAGTATATGGACACGTTGGACTCATTAGCCAGGTAGGTAACACTCTTTATATGGACATGTTGAACTACTCTGTCATGTAGGTAGCTTTCTGTATGTGGACATTTTGGCCTGATTTGCTATGTAGCTAGCTCTGAGTTTATGGACATGTTGAACTCATCTGCCTTGTAGCTAGAACACTGTATATGAAAATGTTGCACTACCCTGCCAAGTAGTTAACTCTCTTTATATCAACATATTGGACTTGTCTGCCATGTAGGTAGCTCTCAGTATATGAACACTTTGGTTTCATCTGCCATGTAGCTTGAACTCTGTATATGGATATGGTGCACTAAACTTCCATGAAGCTAGCTCTCTGTATATAGACATTTTGGACTCCTCTGCCATGGAGCTAGCTCTCTGTACTTGGATATGTTGGACTGATATGCCAACTATGTAATTCTCTGTATATGAACATATTTGTCTTGTCTGCCATGTAGCTAGCTCTCAGTATATGCACATTTTGGACTCATTAGCCAGGTAGATAGTACCCTGTATATGGACATGTTGGACTACTCATCCATGTAGCTCACTCTCAGTATATGAACAGTTTAGACTCATCTGCCATGTACTTTGAACTCTGTAAATGGAAATGATGTTCTACTCTGCAATGTAGGTAGCTCTTTGTATGTGGACATTTTGTAATTGTCTGACATGTAGCTACCTCTCTGTGCATGGAAATTTTGGAATGATATGCCATGTAGGTAGCTCTCAGTATATGGACACGTTGGACATATCTGCCATGTAACTTGAACTCTGTATATGGAAATGTTGCACTACTCTGCCATGTAGTTAGCTATCTGTTTATAGACAAGTTGGACTCATCTGCCTTATAGCTAGAACTCTGTATATGGAAATGTTGCACTACCCTGCTATGCAGCTATCTCTCTATATATGAACATTTTGGACTTGTATGCCATGTAGCTAGCTTTCAGAATATGACATGTTGTAATCATCTGCCTTGTAGCTAGCCCTCTGTGTACAGACATGTTATAATACTCTGCCATGTAGTTAGCTCTCTGTATATGTACAAGTTGGACTCATTGGCCTTGTAGCTAGAAATCTCTATATGGAAATGTTATACTACTCTGCCATATAGCGTGTTCTCTGTATATAGACAAGTTGGACTTATCTTCCTTGTAGCTAGAACACTTTATATGGAAATGTTGCACTACCCTGCCATGTAGATACCTGTTTGTATATGAACATTTTGGGATCGTCAGCCATGTAGCCAGATCTCTGTATGTGGATATGTTTTAAAGATATGCTAACTATTTACCTCTCTGTATATGAAGATATTGGATTTGTCTGTAATGTAGCTAGCTCTCATTGTATGGACATTTACAGTCATTAGCCAGGTAGCTAGTATCCTGTAGATAGACATGTTGGAATACTCTACCATGTAACTAGCTCTCAGTATATGGTCATGTTGGACACATCTGCCATGTAGCTAGAACTCTGTACATGGAAATGTTGCACTACCCTGCCATTAAGCTAGCTTCTGTATGTGAACATATTGGACTTCTCTGCCTTGTAGGTAGCTTTCAGTATATGTACACATTGGAAACATCTGCCATGTAGCTAGTACTTATAGACGTGTTGGACTATTTTGCCATGAAGCTAGCTCTCAGTATATAGACAAGTTGGACTCATCTGCCATGTAGCTAGAACTCTGTATATGGAAATGTTCCACTACCCTGCCAAGTAGCTAGCTATCTGTAGATAAATAAATAGAACTCATCTGCCTTGGAGCTAGATCTCTATATATGGAAAAGTTGCACTACCCTGCCATGTAGCTAGCTCTCTGTATATGAACATTTTGGACTTGTCTGCCATGTAGCTAGCTCTCGGTATATGACATGTTGAATTCATCTGCCATGTAGGTAGTATCCTATATGTGGACATGTTGGATTACCCTGCCATGTAGCTAGCTCTCTGTACATAGGCATGTTGGACTCATCTGCCTTGTAGTTAGCCCTCTGTATATAGACATATTGGACTACTCTGCCATGTAGCTAGCTGTTTGTATATAGACATGTTTGACTCATCTGCCTTGTTGCTAGAACTCTGTATATAGAAATGTTGCAGTATCCTGCCATAGAGCTAGCTCTCTGTATATGGATACGTTGGACTTATCTGCCATGTAGCTAGTACCCTGTATATGGACATTTTGGACTACTTTGCCATTTATCTAACACTCAGTATATGGGCAAGTTGGACTCATCGGCCTTGTAGTTAAAATTCTTTATATGGAAATGTTTCATTACACTACCATGTTTCTTGCTCTTTGTATATAGACATGTTGGAATCATCTGTCTTGTAACTAGCCCTCTGTGTATAAACATGGTGAAATACTCTGCTATGTAGGTAGCTCTCAGTATATTGACAAGTTGGACTCATTGGCCTTGTAGCTAAAACTCTGTATATGGAAATGTTTCACTACTCTGCCATGTAGCTAGCTCTCTGTACATACGCAAGTTGGAGTCATCTGACTTGTAGCTAGAACTCTGTATATGGAAATGTTGCACTTCCCTGCCATGTAGCTAGTTCTCTGTATGTAAACAAGTTGGACTGATCTGCCTTGTAGCTAGAACTCTGTATATTCAAGTATTGCACTACTCTGCCATGTAGTTAGCTCTCTGTAAATAGACAAGTTGTACTTATCTTCCTTGTAGTTAGAACTCTGTATATGGAAATGTTGCACTGCCCTGCCATGTAGATAGCTCTCTGTATAGAGACAAGTTGGAGTCATCTGCCTTGTAGCTAGAACTCTGTATATGGAAATGTTGCACTTCTCTGCCATGTAGCTAGTTCTCTGTATATGGACATTTTGGAATTCTCTGCCACGTAGCTAGCTCTCAGTATATGGACAAGTTGAACTCATCTGACATGTAGCTAGTACTGTGTATATGGATATGTTGGACTGATTTGCCATGTATGTAGCTCTCACTATATAGACATGTTGAACACATCTGCCATGTATCTAGAATTCTGTATATGGAAATTTTGCACTACCCTGCTATCTAGCTAGCTCTCTCTATAAGGACGTTTTGTACTACTCTGCAATGAAACTAGCTCACTGTACATGGATATGTTGGGATGATCTGCCAAGTACGTAGCTCTCTGTATATGAACATACTGGATTTGTCTGCCATGTACCTAGCTCTCATTATATGGACATGCTGGTTTCATTAGCCAGGGAGCTAGTAACCTGTATATGGACATATTGGACTATTCTGCCATGTAGCTAGATCTCAGTATATGGACACATTGGACACATCTGACATGAAGCTAGAACTCAGTACATGGAAATGTTGCACTACCCTGCCATGTAGCTAGCTCTCTGTATATGAACATATTGGATTTTATGCCATGTAGTAAACTCTCAGTATAAGTACACGTTGGAAACACCTTCCATGTAGCTAGTACCCTGTATATGGACATGTTGGACTACTCTGCCATGTAGCTAGCTCTCATTATATGGTCACGTTGGACACATCTGACATGTAGCTAGAACTCTGTACATGGAAATGTTGAACTATCCAGCCAAATAACTCCCTACCTGTATATGAACATATTGGACTTGCTTGCCATGTTGCTAGCTTTCATTATATGTACTCGTTGGAAAGATTTTTCCATGTAGCTTGTGCTCTGTATATGGACATGTTGGACTATCCTGCTATGTAGCCAACTCTCTGTATATGGACATTTTGAACACATATGCCATGTAGATAGTACTCTTTATATGGCCATGTTGGACTACTCAACCATGTAGCTAGCTCTCAGTATATGAACACTTGAGCTCATGCGCCATGTAGCTTGAACTCTGTATATGCAAATGATGCACTACTCTGCCATGTATCTAGCTCTCTGTATATGGACATTTTGGACTCATCTGACATGTAGCTTGGTCTCTGTGCATGGATATTTAGGACTGATCTGCCATGTAGGTAGCTCTCAATATATGGACACGTTGGACACATCTGACATGTAGCTAGAACTCTGTATGTGGAAATGTTGCACTACCCTGCCATGTAGCTAGCTCAGTGTATATGGACATTTTGGACACATCTGACATTTAGCTAGCTCTCTGAGCATTGATATTTAGGATTGTTCTGCCACATAGGTAGCTCTCAGTATATTGTAAAGTTGGATTTATCTGCTTTCTGGCTAGAACTCTGTATATGGAAATGTTGCATTTCCCAGCCATGTAGCTAGCTACCTGTATAAAGACAAGTTGGACTCATCTGCCTTGTAGCTTGAACTCTTTATATGGAAATGTTTCACTACCCTGCCATGTACCTTGCTCTCTGTATATAGACAAGTTGGACTCATATGCCTTGTGGCTAGTACACTTTATATGGAAATGTTGCACAACCCTGACATGTAGGTATCTCTCTGTATATAGACAAGTTGGACTCATCTGCCTTGTAGCTAAAACTCTGTATATGAAAATGTTACAGTACCCTGCCATGTAGCTAGCTTTCTGTATATGGACATTTTGGACTCATCTGCCTTGAAAATAAAACTAAATGGCATATGTGTACAATATGTCCATACACTGAGAGATAGATACCTGGCAGAGTAGTCCAACAAGTCCCTATACAAGGTAGTAGCTACATGGCAGATGCATCCAAATTGTCTATATACTGAGAGCTAGCTATATGGCAGACAAGTCCAAGATGTTCATATCCAGAGAACTACCTACTTGGTAAATCAGTTCAACATATCCATATACAGAGAGCTAGTTACATGGCAGACGAGTCCAAAATGTCCATATACAGAGAGCTAGCTACATGGCAGGTTAGTGCAATATTTCCATATACAGAGTTCTAGCTACAAGGCTGATGAGTCCAACTTTTCTATATACCGAGAGCTAGCTACATGTCAGAGTATTCCAACAAGTCCATATAGAGGCTACTAGTTATATGACAGATGAGTGCAGTATGTCCTTATATGGAGAGCTAGCTACATGGTAGGGTAGTGCAACAATTCCATATACAGAGTTCCAGCTACATGGTAGAGTAGTCCAACATGTTCATATATAGGGTATTAGCTACATGGCAGATGAGTCCAACATGTTCATGTAAAGAGAGCTACCTACTTGTTAGATCATTACAACATATCCATGTACAGAGAGATAGATGCAGGATAGATGAGTCCAAAATGTCCCTATACAGAGAGATAGCTACATGGCAGGGTAGTGCAACATTTCCATATGCAGATTTCTAACTACAAGGCAGATGGGTCCAACTTGTCTATATACGGAGAGCCAGCTTCATGGCCGAGTGGTGCAACATTTCTATATACAGAGTTCTAGCTACATGACAGTTGTGTACAACGCGTCCATACACTGAAAGATTGATACATGGCAGAGTAGTCCAACATGTTCATATACAGAGTAATAGCTACATGGAAGATTAGTCCAACATGTCCATATGCTGAGAGATAGCTACATGGCAGAGCAGTCCAATATGTTCATATACAGAAAGCTAGCTATATGGCAGTGTAGTGAAACATTTTCATTTAAAGATTTCTAGCTACAAGGCAGATGAGTCCTACTTGTCTATATACTGAGAGCTAGCTACATGGCAGACAAGTCCAATATGTTCGTATAGAGAGAGCTACCTACTTGGTAGATCAGTCCAACATACCCATATACAGAACACTAGCTACATGGCAGGGTAGTGCAACATTTCCAGATACAGAGTTCTAGATACAAGGCCAATGAGTACAACTTGTCTATATACTGAGAGTTAGTTACATGGCAGACAAGTTCAATATGTTCATATACAGAGAGCTACCTACTTGGTAGATCAGTGCAACATATGCACGTACAGAGAGCTAGCTTCATGGCAGACGAGTTCAAAATATCCTTATACAGAGAGCTAGCTACATGGCAGAGAAGTGCAATATTTCCATATAAAGACGTCTAGCTACAAGGCAGATGAGACCAACTTGTCTATATACAGAGAGCTAGCTAGATGGATGATTCGTACAGCAGTTCCATATATATAGCTACATGGCAGATGTGTCCAATGTGTCCATATACTTAGAGCTAGCTACATTGCAGAGTAGTCCAATATATCCATATTAAGAGCGCTAGCTACGTGGCAGGGTAGTGCAACATTTCCATATACAGAGTATTAGCTACAAGGCAGATGAGTCCATCTTGTCTATATACAGAGAGCTAGCTATTTCTCAGAGTAGTGCAACATTTCCATATATAGAGTTCTAGCTACATGGCCGGCGTGTCCAACATGCCTATACACTGAGAGCTAGCTACATGGAAGTGTACTCCAACATGTCCATATAAAGGGTACTAGCTACATGTCTGATTAATCCAGCATGTCCATATATTGAAAGCTAGCTACATGGCAGTCAAGTCCAATGTGTTCATAAACAGAGAGCAAGCCACATGGCAGTATAGTGCAAAATTCCTATATACAGAGTTGTAGCTACTAGGCAAATTATTCCAAATTGTCTATATACTGAGCGTAAGCTACATGGCAGAAAAGTCCAATACATTCATATACAGAGAGCTACTTACTTGGTAGATCAGTCCAACATAACCATGTACAGAGAGGTAGCTATATGGCAGTGTAGTGCAACATTTCCCTCTACAGAGTTCTAGCTAAAAGGTAGATGAGTCCAACTTCTCTATATATTGAGAGCTAGCTACATAACAGAAAAGTCCAATATGTTCATATACAGAGAGCTACCTACTTGGTAGATCACTCCAACATAACCATGTACAGAGAGATAGCTACATGGCAAACGAGTCCAAAATGTCCATATAAAAAGAGCGAGATATATAGCAGGGTAGTGCAACATTTCCATATATAGAATTCTAGCTACAAGGCAGATGAGTCCAACTTGTCTACATACAGAAAGCTAGCTACATGGCAGAGTAGTGCAACATTTCTATGTACAGAGTTCTAGCTACATGGCAGATGTGTCCAACTTGTCCATACACTGAGAGCTAGCTATATGGCAGAGTAGTCCAACCTGTCCATATACAGGCTACTAACTACATGGCAGATGAGTCCAACATGTCCATATATTGAGAGCGAGCAACATGACAGAGAAGTCCAATATGTTCATACAAAGAGAGCTATCTATATGGCAGTTTAGTGCAGCAATTCCATATACAGAGTTCTAGCTACAAGCAGATGAGTCCAGCATGTGTATATACTGAGAGATAGCTACATGTCAGACAAGTCCAATATGTTCATATACAGAGATCTACCTACTTGGTAGATCAGTCTAACATATCGATGTACAGACAGCTAGCTACATGGCAGACAAGTTCAAAATGTCCATATACAGAGAGATAGCTACATGGTAGACAAGGCCAATATGTCCATATATTGAGAGATAGCTAGATGTCAGAAAAGTCCAATATGTTCATATACAGAGAGCTAGCTACATGGCAGTGTAATCAACATTTTCATATACAGTGTTCTAGCTACATGGCAGATGTGTCCAACATGTCTGTATACTGAGACATAGCTACATGACAGAGTAATCCAACATGTCCATATACATGGTACTAGTTACATGGTAGAGGATTCCTACATGTCCACATACTGAGATCTATAACATGGCAGACAAGTCCAATATGTTCATGTACAGAGACCTAGCTACATGACAGTGTAGTGCAACATTTCCATATACAGAGATCTTGCTACAAGGCAGATGACTCCAACTTGTGTATATACTGAGAGATAGTTACATGACAGAAAAGCCCAATATGTTCATATACATAGAAATACCTACTTGGTAGATCAGTCCAACATATCCATTTACAGAGAGCTAGCTACAAGGTAGATGAGTCCAAAATATCCATATACAAAGAGATAGCTACATGGCAGGGTAGTGCAACATTTCCATATACAAAGTCCTAGCTACAAGGCATATGAGTCCAACTTGTCTTTACACAGAGAGCTAGCTACATGGCAGAGTAGTGAAACATTTACATACACAGAGTTCTAGCTACATGGCAGATGTGTACAAAGTGTCCAAACCCTGTGAGCAAGCTATATGGCAGAGTAGTCCAACATGTCCATATTCAGGGTAGTAGCCACACAGCAGATGATTCCAACATGTCCTCATATTGAAAGCTAGCTACATGGCTGATAATTCCAATATGTTCATATATAGAGAGCTAACTACATAGCAGGGTAGTGCAAAATTTCCATATACAGAGTTTTAGCTACAAGGCAGATGAGTCCAACTTGTCTATATACTGAGAGCTAGCTACATGGCAGACAAGTACAATATGTTCATATACAAATAGCTACCTACTTTGTAGGACACTCCAACATATCCATGTACAGAGAGATAGCTACATAGCAGACGAGTCCATAATTTCCATATATACAGAGCTAGGTACATGGCAGGGTAGTGTAACATTTCCATATACAGAGTTCCAGCTCTATGGCTTATGAGTCCAACTTGTGTATATAAAGATAGCTAGCTATATGGCAGAATAGCGCAACATTTCCAGATACAGAGTTCTAGCCTCACGGCTCATGTGTCCAATGTGTCCATACACAGAGAGCTGTCCATATATTGAGAACTAGCTACTTGGAAGAGTAGTCCAACATGTCCATATACAGGGTACCAGCTTTAAAGCAGATGAGTGCAACATGTCCATATAATGAAGAGCTAGCTACATGGTAGACAAGTCCAATATGTTCATATACAGAGAGCTAGCTACATGAAAGTGTAGTGCAACATTTCCGTATACAGAGTTCTAACTACACGGCAGATGAGGTCAACTTGTCCATATACTGAGAGCTCGCTACATGGCATACAAGTCCAATATGTTCATATACAGAGATCTAGCTATATGGCAGGATAGTACAACATATCCATGCACAGAGAGCTAGTTAGAAGCAGATGAGTCGAACTTGTGTATACACAGAGAGCTAGCTACTTTATAGATCATCCCTGTCCTACTTTATAGATCAGTCCAACATATTCAGGTACAGGTACATGGCAGAGAAGTCCAAAATGTCCATATACACAGAGCTAGCTACATGGCAGGATAATACAACATTTCCATGTACAGAGTTCTAGCTACAAGCAGATGAGTTGAACTTGTCTATATACAGAGAGCTAGCTACATGGCAGAGTAGTGCAACATGTTCATATACAGAGTACTAGCTACATGGCAGATGAGTCCAACATGTCCATATACTGAAAGGTAGCTACATGGCAGAAAAGTCCAATATCTTCATATACATAGAGGGTGCTACCTGGCAGGAGAGTCCAAAATTTCCATATACAGAGTTCTAGCTACAAGGATGATGATTCCAACTTGACTATATACTGAGAGCTAGCTACATGGCAGACAAGTAAAATATGTTCATATACTGAGAGGTACCTACATGGAAAATCAGTCCAAAATATCCATGTACAAAGAGCTATCTACATGGCCGACAATTCCAAAATGATCAAAAACAGAGGCATAGCTACCTGGCAGGGTAGTACAACATTTCCATATACAGACTTCTAGCTACAAGGCAGATGAGTTCAACTTGTCTATATACAGAGAGCTAGCTTCATGGCAGAATACTGCAACATATCCATATGCAGAGTTCTTGCTACAAGGCAGATGAGTCCAACTTGTCTATACACTGAGAGCTAGCTACATGACAGACAAGTCCAATATGTTCATATACAGAGAGCTACCTACTTGGTAGATCAGTCCAACATATCCATATACAGAGAGCCAGCTACATGGCACACGAGTCCAAAATGTCCATATACACAGAGCTAGCTATATGGCAGGGTAGTGCAACATTTTCATAAAAAGAATTCTAGCTAAAAGCCAGATGAGTCCAACTTGTCTACGTACAGAGAGCTAGCTACATGGCTGAGTAGTGCAACATTTTCATACACAGAGTTCTAGCTACAAGGCAGATGTGTCCAACGTGTCCATATACTGAGAGCTAGCTATACTGCAGAGTAGTCCAACATGTCCATATACAGAATACTAGCTACATGGCAGATGAGCCCAACATGTTCTTAAACAGCGAGCTAGCTACATGGTAGATGAGTCCAAAATGTCCATATACAGAAAGCTAGCTACATGGCAGGATAGTGCAACATTTCCATATACAGTGTTCTAGCTACAGGGCAGATCTGTCCAACATATCCATATACTGAGATACAGCTACATGGCAGAGTAGTCCAACATGTCCATATACTGGCTACTAGCTTCATGTCAGATGAGTCCAAAATGTCCATATACTGAGAGGTATTTACATGGCAGACAAGTCCAATATGTTCATATACAGAAAGCTATCTACATGGCAGGGTAGTGCAAAATTTCCATACACAAGATTTTAGTTTCAAGGCAGACTAGTCCAACTTGGCAATATACTGAGTGTGAGCTATATGGCAGACAAGTTCAATATGTTCATATACAGAGAGCTACCTACTTTGGTTTCAAGGCAGATCAGTCCAACATATCCATGTACTGATGGCATATCTATGTACTGATGGCATATGCATGTATCCATAGCTATATGGCAGACGAGTGTAAAATGTCCATATACAAAGAGATAGGTACATGGCATGGTTGTGCAACATTTTCATATACAGAATTCTAGCTACAAGGCAGAGGAGTCCAACTTGTCTATATACAGAGAGCTAGCTACATGACACAGTAGTGCAAAATTTCCATTTACAGAGTTCTAGCTACATAGCAAATGTGTCCAACGTGCCCATATACTGAGAGCTAACTACATGGCAGAGTAGTCCAACATGTTCATATACAGGGTACTAACTACATGGCAAATGAGTCCAACATTTCCATGAGAGCTAGCTACATGGCTGACAAGGCCAATATGTTCATATACAGAGAGCTACCTACTTGGTAGACCAGTCGAATATGTCCATGTACAGAGAGCTAGCTACATGGCAGGGTAGTGCAACATTACCATACAAAGAGTTCTAGCTACAAGGCAGATGAGACCAACTTGTCTATATAAAGAGAGCTAGCTACATGGAAGAGTAGTGCAACATTTCCATATACAGAGTTCTAGCTACATGGCAGATGTGTCGAACGTGTCCATATACTGAGAACTAGCTACATGGCAGAGTCGTCCAACAAGTCCATATACAGTGTACTAACTACATGGCAGATGAGTCCAACATGTTCATATACTGATAGTTAGCTACAAGGCAGACAAGTCCAATATGTTCATATACAGAGAGCTAGCTACATGGCAGGGTAGTGCAACATTTGCCTATACAGATTTCTAGCTACAAGGCAGATGAGTCCAACTTATCTATATACTGAAATCTAGCTACATGGCAGTCAAGTCCAATATATTCATATACAGAGAGCTACCTTCTTGGCAGATCACCACAGCATATCCATGTACAGAGAGCAAGCTACATGACAGGGTATTGCAACATTACCATACACAGAGTTCTAGCTACAAGGCAGATGAGACCAACTTGTCTATATACAAAGAGCTAGCTACATGGCAGAGTAGTGCAACATTTCCATATACAGAGTTCTAGCTACATGGCAGATGTGCCGAACGTGTCCATATACTGAGAACTAGCTACATGGCAGAGTCGTCGAACAAGTCCATATACAGTGTACTAACTACATGGCAGATGAGTCCAACATATCCATATACTGATAGTTAGCTACAAGGCAGACAAGTCCAATATGTTCATATACAGAGAGCTAGCTACATGGCAGGGTAGTGCAATTTGCCTATACAGATTTCTAGCTACAAGGCAGATCAGTCCAACTTATCTATATACTGAAATCTAGCTACATGGCAGACAAGTCCAATATGTTCATATGCAGAAAGCTACCTACTTGGCAGATCACTACAGAATATCCATGTACAGAGAGCTGGTTACATGGCAGACTATTAAAAAATGTCCCTAAACAAAGAGCTAGCGGCATGGAAGGGAGGTGCAATACTTCCATATACAAAGTTCTAGCTACATGGAACATGTGTTCAACGTGTCCATATACTGAGAGCAGGTACATGGCAGACAACTCCAATATGTTCATATACAGAGAGCTACCTACATGGCAAATCAATCCAACATATCCATGTACAGAGAGCTAGCTACATGGC
>NW_006408755.1:567080-576293 GCF_000296735.1 Chrysochloris asiatica
GAGTACTAGCTACAAGGCAGATGAGTCCACCTTGTCTATATACTGAGAGTTAGCTACATGGCAGATGAGTCCAAAATGTCCATATACAGAGAGCTAGCAACATGGCATAGTTGTGCAACATATCCATATACAGAGTTCTAGCTACATGGAAGATGTGTGCAACGTGTCCATATATTGAGAGCTACCGACATGGCAGATCAGCCTAAAATATCCATGTACAGAGAGTTAGCTACATGGCACACAAGTTCAAAATGCGGATCTACAGAGAGCTAGTGACATGGCAGGGTAGTGTAACATTTCCGTATACAGAGTTCTAGCTACATGGAAGATGTGTGCAACATGTCCATATACTGACAGCCACTGACATGGCAGATCAGACTAAAATATTCATGTACAGATAGTTAGCTACATGGCACACTAGTTCAAAATGTCCATATAAAGAGAGCTAGTTACATCACAGGGTAGTGTAACATTTCCGTATACAGAGTTCTAGCTACAAGGCAGATTAGTTCAACTTGTCTATATAAATAGAGCTAGCTACATGGCAGAGTAATGCAACATTTCCATATTCAGAGTTTTAGCTGCATGGCAGATGTGTCAATGTGTCCATATACACACAGATAGATACATAGCAGAGTAGTCCTACATGTCCATATTCAGGATACTAGCTACATGGCAGATGAATCCAACATGTCCATATACTGATAGTTAACTACATGGCAAATGAGTCCAACATGTGTATATATAGAGGACTAACTCCCTGGCTAATGAGTCCAACTTGTCCATATATTGAGAACTAATCCCATGGCAGGCAAATCCAGTAAGATCACATACAGACAGCTACCTACTTGGCAGATCAGTCCAACATATCCATGTACAGAGAGTAAGTTACATTGCAGATGAATCCAAAATGTCGATATACAGAGAGCTACCTATGTGGCAGAGTAGCATAACATTTCCATATACAGAATTCTAGCTACTTGGCAGATGTGTCCAACGTGTCCATATACTGAGAGATAGCTACATGGCAGAGTAGTCCAACATATGTGTCAATGTGTCCATATACACAGAGCTAGATACATAGCAGAGTAGTCCTACATGTCCATATTCAGGGTACTAGGTATATGGCAGATGAGACCAAAATGTCCATTTACAGAGCTAGCTACATGGCAGGGTAGTGCAACATGTCCATATACAGAGTTCTAGCTACAAGGCAGATTATAATAACTTGTCTATATACAGAGAGCTAGCGACATGTCAGAGTAGTGCAACATTTCCATATATAGAGTTCTAGCTACATGGCAGATATGTCCAATGTGTCCATATATTGAGAGCTACCTACATGTCAGATAAGTCCAAAATGTCCATGCACAGAGAGCTAACTACATGGCAGAATAGTGCATCATTTCCATATACAGAGTTCAAGTTACATGGCAGATCGTTCCCAAGTGTTTATATGCTGAGAGCTAGCTACAAAGCAGAGTAGTCCATCATGTCCATAGACAGAATACTAGCTACATGACAGACGTGTCCAACGTGTCCATATACTGAGAGCTAGCTACATGGCAGACAACTCCAATATGTTCATATACAGAGAGCTACCTACTTGTCCAATCAGTCCAACATATCCATGTACAGAGAGCTAGCTAAATGGCTGACGGGTCCAAAATGTCCATATACAAAGAGCTAGCTAAATGGCAGGATAGTGCATCGCTTCTACATATAGAGTTCCAACTATATGGCAGATGTTCCCATCTTGTCCATATACTGAGAGCTAGATGCATGGCAGATAAGTCCAACATGTCCATATACAGAGAGTTAACTTCTTGGCAAATGAGTCCAACATGTGTATATATAGAGGACTAGCTCCCTGGCTAATGAGTCCAATATGTCCATTTACTGAGAGCTAGATACATGGCAGGCAAGTTCAGTATGTTCATATACAGAGAGCTAACTGAATGGCAGTGTAGTGCAACATTTCCATTTACAGAGTTCTAACTACAAGGCAGATTAGTCCAACTTGTGTATATACAGAGAGCTAACCACATGGCAGGGTAGTGCAACATTTCCATATACAGAGTTCTAGCTACATGTCAAATGTGTCAATATATTGAGAGCTAGCTACATGCAGACAAGACCAATATGTTTATATACAGAGAGCTAACTACTTGTCAGATCAGTTCAACATATCCATGTACAGAGAACTACCTACATGGCAGACGAGTTTAAAATATCCATATACAGAGAGCTAGCTACATGGCAGGCTAGTGCAACATTTCCATATACAGAGTTCTAGCTACATGGTAGAAGAATGCAACTCGTTTATATACAGAGAGCTAGCTACATGGCAGAGGAGAGCAAATTTTCCATATACAGAGTTCTAGCTACATGGCAGATGATTCCAACTTGCCTGTATACATAGAGCTAGCTACATGGCACAGTAGTGCATCATTTCCATATACAGAGTTCTACATACATGGTAGACGTGTCCAACATTTCCATACACTGTGATCTAGCTACATGCCAGAGTAGTCCAACATGTCCATATACAGAGTACTAGCTACGTGGCAGATGAGTCCAACATGTCCATATACTGAGAGCTAGCTACATGGGAGACAAGTCTAATATGTTCATATACAGAGAGCTACCTACTTGGCAGATCATTTGAACATATCCATGTACAGAGTGCTAGCTTCAGGGCAGATGAGTCCAAAATATCCATATACAGAGTGGTAGCTACATGGGAGGGTAGTGCTAAATTTCCCTATACAGAGTTCTAGCTACATGACAGATGTGTAGTACGTATCCATATACTGATAGCTAACTACCTGGCAGACAAGTCCAATATGTTCATATACAGAGACCTAGCTACGTGGCAGGGTAATGCAGTATTTCAATATACATAGTTCTAACTACAAGGCATATGAGTCCAACTTGTCTATATACAAAGAGCTAACTACATGGAAGGGTAGTGCAACATTTCCACATACAGAGTTCTAGCTACATGGCAGATGTGGCCAAGGTGACCATATACTGAGAGCGAGCTACATTTCAGTCGAGTCATAAATGTCCGTGCAAAGAGAACTAGCTACATGGCAGTATATTGCATCATTACCATATACAGATTTCAAGCTACATAGTAGATGAGTCCCAAGTGTTCATATACTGAGAGCTAGCTACATAGCAGAGTAGTCCAACATGTCCATATACAGAGCTCTAGCTACATGGTAGATGTGTCCAACGTGTTCAAATACTGAGAGTGCCTAATGACAGACAAGTCCAAAATGTTCATATACAGAGAGCTACCTACTTGGCAGATCAGTTCAAATATCCACCTACAGCAACCTAGCGACATGGCAGATGAGTTCCAAATGTCCATATACATAGAGCTAGCTACACAGCAGGGTACTGCAACATTTCCATATACAGAGTTCTAGCTGCATGGCAAATGAGTCCAACCTGTCTATATACAGAGCCCTAGCTACATGGCAAAGTAATGCAACATTTTCAAATATAGAGTTCTAGTTAAATGGCAGATGTGTCCAATGGGTCCATATCATTATACCTAGCTACATCGCAGACTAGTCCAATATGTTCATATGCAGAGAGCTACCTACATGGATGGGTATTGCAACATTTCCATATACACAGTTCTAACTACATGACAGATGTGTACAACATGTCCATATACTGAGAAGAAGCTACATGGCAGAGTAGTCCAACATGTCCATATACAGTGTACTAGTTACATGGCAGATGAGTCCAACATGTGCATATACTGAGAGTTAACTACATGGCAAATGAGTCCAACATGTGTGTATATAGATGACTAGCTCCCTGGCTAATGATTCCAAAATGTCCATATACTGAGAGATAGCTACCTGGCAGAGAACTCCCATATGTTCATATACAGACACCTAGCTATGTGGCAGGGTAGTGCAACATTTCCTTATACAGAGTTCTAGCTACATGGCAGATGTGTCAAACATGTCCATATACTGAGAGCTAGATACATGGCAGACAAGTCCAATATGTTCATGTACAGAGAGCTACCTACTTGGCAGATCAGTCCAACATATCCATGTACAGGAGCTAGCTACATGACTGACGAATCCAAAATGTCAATATAAAGAGAGCTAGCTACATGGCAGGTTAGTGAAATATTTCCATATACAGAGTTCTAGATAGAAGGCAGATGAGTCCAACTTGCCTGTATACAGAGAGCTAGCTACATGGCAGAGTAGAGCAACATTTCCATATACAGAGTTCTAGCTACATGGCAGATATATCCAACGTGTCCATATACTGACAGCTAGCTACATGGCAGATAAGTCCAATATGTTCATATACAGAGAGTTACCTACTTGGCAGATCATTCCAACATATCCATGTACAGAGAGTTAGCTACATGGCAGATTAGTCCAAAACATCCATATAAAGAGAGCTGGCTACGTGGCAGGGCAGTCCAACATTTCCTTATTCAGAGTTCTACCTACAAGGCAGATGAGACCAACTTGTCTATATATGGAAAACTACATATATGGCAGGGTGGTGCAACATTTCGATATACAGAGTTCTAGTTACATGGCAGATGTGTCCAACCTGTCCATACACTGAGAGCTAGCTACATGGCAAATCAGTCCAAAATATCCATGCAGAGAGCTAACTACATGACAGACTAGTCCAAAATGTCCATAAACAGAGAGCTAGCTACATGGCAGAGTATTGCATCATTTCCATATACAGAGTTCAAGCTACATGACAAATGTGTCAAATGTGTCCATATACTGAGAGCTAGCTACATGACAGTGTAGTGCAACATTTCCATATACAGAGTTCTAGCTACATGGCAGGTGTTTCCAATGTGTCCATATACTGAGAGCCTGCTACATGTAACACAAGTCCAATATGTTCATATACAGAAAGCTACCTACTTGGCAGATCAGTGCATCATATACATGTACAGAGAGCTAGCTACATGGCAGACGAAATCAATATGTCCATATACAGAGAGCTAACTACATGGCAGGGTAGTGCAATATTTCCATATACAGATTCTAGCTACATGTCAGGTTTGTCCAATGTGTCCATATATTGAAAGCTACCTACATGTCAGATGAGTCCAACATGTCCATGCACAGAGAGCTAGCTACATGGCAGAATAGTGCATCATTTCCATGCACAGAGAGCTAGCTACATGGCAGAATAGTGCATCATTTCCATATACAGAGTCCTAGCTACATGGATGATGTGTCCAACAGGTCCATGTACTGAGAGCTAGCTACATGGCAGACAATTCCATTATGTTCATATACAGAGAGCTACCTACTTGGCAGATCAGTCCAACATATATATATAGAGAGAGCTAGCTACCTGACATACGAGTAAAATATGGCAATATACAGAGAGCTAGCTACATGGCAGGCTAGTGCAACATTTCCAAATACAGAGGTCTAGCTACAAGGCAGATGCGTCCAACTTGTCTATATACAGAGAACTAACTTCATGTTAGGGTAGTGCAACATTTCCATATACAGAGTTCTAGCTACATGGCAGATGTGTGCAACGGGTTCATATACTGAGAGCTAGCTACATGGCAGATCATTCCAAAATATGCATGAAAGAGAGCTCGCGACATGTCAGACGAGTGCAAAATGTCCATATAAAGAGAGCTAGCTACATGTCAGAATTGTGCATCATTTCCATATACAGAGTTCAAGGTACATGGCAGATGAGTCCAAAGTGTTCATATATTGAGAGCTAGCTACATGGCAGAGTAGTCCAACATGTCCATGTACATAGTTCTAGATACATGACAGATGTGTCCATCGTGTCCATATACTGAGAGCTGGCTACATGGCATACAAATCCAATATGATCAAATATGGAGAGCTACCTACTAGGCAGATCAAGAAATCCATGTACAAAGATCTAGCTACATGGCATACAAGTCCAAAATGTCCATACAAAGTGAGCCAGCTACATGGCAAGGTAGTGAAACATGTCCATATACAGAGTTCTAGCTACAAAGCAGATTAGTCCACCTTGTGTATATACAGAGAGGTAGCTACATGTCAGAGTAGTGCAACATTTCCAAATACTTAGTTCTAGCTGCATGGCAGATGTATCCAACGTGTCCATATATTGAGAGTTAGCTACATGGTAGACAAGTGCAATATGTTCATAAATAGAGAGCTAACTACATGTCTGGGGAGTGAAACATTTCCATATACAGAGTTCTAGCTACAAAGCAGATTAGTCCACCTTGTGTATATACAGAGAGGTAGCTACATGTCAGAGTAGTGCAACATTTCCAAATACTTAGTTCTAGCTGCATGGCAGATGTATCCAACGTGTCCATATATTGAGAGTTAGCTACATGGTAGACAAGTGCAATATGTTCATAAATAGAGAGCTAACTACATGTCTGGGGAGTGAAACATTTCCATATACAGAGTTCTAGCTACATGGCAGATGTATCCAACATGTCCATATACTGAGAGCTAGCTACTCGGCAGTGTAGTCCAATATGTCCATATACAGGGTACTAGCTAAATGGCAGATGAGTGCAAAATGTGCATATACTGAGAGTTAACTTTATGGCAAATGAATCCAATATGTGTATATATAGAGGACTAGCTCCCTGGCTAATGAGTCCAATATGTCCATATACTGAGAACTAGCTACATGGCAGACAAGTCCAATATGTTCCTATACAGAGAGCTTGCTACATGACAGGGTAGTGTAACATTTCCATATACAGAGTTCTAGCTACATGGCAGATGTGTCCAACGTGTCCATACACTGAGAGCTAGCTACATGGAAGACAACTCCAAAATGTTCATATACAGAGTGCTACCTACTTGGAAGATCAGGCCAACATATCCATGTACAGAGAGCTAGCAACATGGTAGACACTTCCAAAACGTCCATATACAGAGAGCTAGCTACATGGCAGGGCAGTGCAACATTACCATATACAGAGTTCAACCAATAAGGCAGATCATCCCAACTCGTCTATATACATAGAGCTAACTACATGGCAGGCTAGTGCAACATTTTCATATACATAGCTCTAGATACATGGAAGATGTGTCCAACCTGTCCATATACAGAGAGCTAGCTACATGGCAGATCACTCCAAAATATTCATGCACAGAGAGCTAGCTACTTGTCAGACAAGTCCAAATTGTCCATAAACAGAGAGCTAGCTACATGGCAGAGTACTGCATCATTTCCATATACATGGCGATAAGTCGAAAGTGTTCATATACTGAGAGCTAGCTACATGGCAGAGTTGTCCAACATATTCAGATAAAGTGATCTAGCTACATAGCAGATTTGTAAAATGTGTCCACATACAGAGAGCTAGCTACATGTCAGACAAGTCCAATATGTTCATATACAGAGAGGTACCTACTTGGCAGATCAGTCCCATATACAGAAAGCTAGCTACATGGAATTCTAGCAGAATTCGTGCAGAATTCTAGCTGCAAGGCAGATGAATCCAACTTGTCTATATACAGAGTGCTAGCCACATGTCATAATGCAACATTTCCATATACAGAGTACTAGCTACATGGCAGATGTGTCCAACGTGTCCATATTCTTAGAGTTAGCTAAATGGCAGACTAGTCAAAAATGTCCATATTCAGAGAGCTAGCTACATGGTTGTTGTTGTTGTTATGTGCCATGGAGTCGGAACCGACTCATAGCGACCCTGTACAGGGTTTCCGAGGGTGTAAATCTTTAAGGGAGTAGATAGCCTCATCTTTCTCCCGCGGAGCAGCTGGTAGTTTCGAACTGCTGACCTTGCGGTTCACAGCCCGAGTCGTAACCACTACGCTACCAGAGAGAAAAGGCCAATATGTTCATATACAGAGAGCTACCTACTTGGAAGATCAGTTCAATACATTAATGTAGAGAGAGGTATCTACATGGCCGAAGAGTCCAAAATGTCCATATACATAGATATAGTTAAATGGCTGGGTAGTTTAACATTTTCATATACAGTGTTCTAGGAACAAGGCAGATTAATCCAACTTGTGAATATACAAAGAGCTAGCTACATGGCAGAGTAGTGCAACATTTCCATATACAGAGTTCTAGCTACATGGCAGATGTGTCCATCATGTACATACAGAGAGATCTAGCTATATGTCAGAGGAGTTCAAAATATCCATGCACACAGAGCTAGCTACATGGCAGAGTAGTGCATCACTTCTATATACAGAGTTCTAGCTACATGGCAGATGGGTTCAACGTGTCTATATACTGAAAGTTAGATACATGGAAGACAAGTCCAATATGTTCATGGACAGAAAGATAGCTACCTGGCAGGGTAGTGCAACATTTCCATGTACAGAGTTCTGGATGCAAGGCAGATGAGTCCAACTTATCTATATACAGAGAGCTAGCTACTTGGTAGAGTAGTGCAACATTTCCATATATAAAGTTTGAGCTACATGGCAGATGTGTCCAAATTGTCAATATCCATAGAGCTAGCTACATGGCAGAGTAGTGCAACATTTCCATATACAGAGTTCTAGCTACATGGCAGATGTGTCCATCGTGTACATACAGAGCTACATGTCAGAGGAGTTCAAAATATCCATGCACACAGAGCTAGCTACATGGCAGAGTAGTGCATCACTTTTATACACAGAGTTCTAGCTACATGGCAGACGGGTTCAACGTGTCTATATACTGAAAGTTTGATACATGGAAGACAAGTCCAATATGTTCATATACAGAAAGATTGCTACATGGCAGGGTAGTGCAACATTTCCTTGTACAGAGTTCTGGATGCACGGCAGATGAGTCCAACTTATCTATATACAGAGAGCTAGCTACTTGGTAGAGTAGTGCAACATTTCCATATATAAAGTTTGAGCTACATGAAAGATGTGTCCAAATTGTCCATATCCATAGAGCTAGCTACATGGCAGAAAAGTCCAGTGAGTTCATACTCAGAGAGTTACCTATTTGGCACATCAGTACAACATATCCATATATAGAGATCTAGCTACATGGCAGGGTAGTGCAACATTTCCATATACAGAGTTCTACCTACAAGGCAGATGAGTCCAAATTGTCCATATGCATAGAAGTAACTAGATGGTAGGGCAGTGTAACATTTCAATATACAGATTTCTAGTTGCATGGCAGATGTGTCCAACGTGTCCATATACTGAGAGCTATCTACATGGCAGA
>NW_006408755.1:577249-579048 GCF_000296735.1 Chrysochloris asiatica
GAGCTAGCTACATGGCAGAGTAGTGCAACATTTCCATGTACAGAGTTCTAGCTACATGGAAGATGTGTCCAACGTGTCCATATACTGAGAACTAGCTACATGGCAGAGTAGTCCAACATGTCCATATAGAGTGTACTAGCTACATGGCAGATGAATAGAACATGTCCATATACCGAGAGCTAGCTAAAAGGCAGAAAAGTCCCTTATGTTCATATACAGAGAGATACCTACTTGGCAGATCAGTCCAACAAAAATATATATAGAGAGCCAGCTACTGTCAGACAACTCCAAAGTGTCCCTATTCAGAGAGCTAGCTACATGGCAGAGTAGTGCATCATTTCTATATACAGCGTTCAAGCAACATGACAGATGAGTCCAAAGTGTTCATATACTGAGAGTTAGCTACATGGCAGAGTAGTCCAACATGTCCATATACAGAGATTTAGCTACATGGCAGATGTGTCCAACGTGTCCTTATCCCTAGAGCTAGCTACATGTCAGACAAGTCTAATATGTTCATATACAGAGAGCTAGCTACATGGCAGGGTAGTGCAACATTTCCATATACAGAATTCTAGCTACATGGCAGATGAATCACAAGTGTTCATATACTGAGAGCTAGCTACACCAGAATAGTCCAAAGTATCCATATACAGAGTTCCAGCTACATGGAAGATGTGTCCAACGTGTCAATATGCTGAGAGCTAGCTACATGGCAGACAAGTCCCATATGTTCATATACAGAGAGCTCCTATTTGGCACATCAGTTCAACATAACCTTGTACAGGAGCTAGCTACATGGCACACGAGTCCAAAATATCAATATACAGAGAGCTAGCTGCTACATGGCAGGGTCGTGCCACATTTCCATATACAGGGTAGTAGCTACATGGCAGAGAACTTCAATATGTTCATATACAGAGTGCTACTTACTTGGCACCTCAGTCCAACATATCCATGTACAGAGAGCTAGCTACATGGCAGACGAATCCAAAATGTCCTTATACAGAGAGCTAACTACTTGGCAGGGTATTGTATTATTTCCATATACAGAATTCAAGCTACAAGGCAGATGAGTAAAATTTATCTATATACAGAGAGATCGCTACAAGACAGAGTAGTTTATCATTTCCATATACATAGTTCTAGCTAAATGGCAGATGTGTGCCATGTGTCCATATTCTGAGAGCTAGCTACCTGGTAGAGTAAGCCAACATGTCCATACACAGGGTACTAGATACATGACAGATGAGTCCAACATGTCCATATACTGAGACCTAGCTACATGGCAGGGTAGTACAACATTTCCATATACAGATACCTAGATTCAATGCAGATGAGTCCAACTTGTCTTTATACAGAGAGCTAACTACATGGCAGGGTAGTGCAACATTTCCATATACAGAGTTCTAGCTAGATGGCAAAAGTGTTCAACATGTCTATATACTGAGAGCTAGCTACATGGAAGATCAGCCCAAAATATCCATGCACAGAGAGCTAACTACATGGCAGACAAGTCCAAAATGTCCATATTCAGAGAGCTAGCTACATGGCAGAGTAGTGCATCATTTCATTATACACAGTTCAAGCAACATTGGCAGATGAGTCCAAAGTGTTCATATACTGAGAGTTAGCTACAAGGCAGAGTAGTCCAAAATGTCCATATACAGAGTTTTAGCAACATGTCAGATGTGTCCAACGTGTCCGTAACCTTAGGGGTAGCTACATGTCAGACAAGTCTAATAGGTTCATATACAGGGAGCTAGCTACATAGCAGGGTAGTGCAACATTTCCATATA
>NW_006408755.1:579949-583109 GCF_000296735.1 Chrysochloris asiatica
TGAGAGCTAGCTACATGGCAGACAAGTGCAATATGTTCATATACAGAGCGCTACCTACTTGGCATATCAGTCCAACATATCCATATACAGAGAGCTAACTACATGGCAGACGAATCTAAAATGTCCTTATACAGAGAGCTAGCTACTTTGCAGGGTATTGCATTATTTCCATATACAGAGTTTAAGCTACAAGGCAGATGAATAAAATTTATCTATATACCGAAAGCTAGCTACAAGACAGAGTAGTTCATCATTTCCATATACATAATTCTAGCTAAATGGCAGATGTATGCCACCTGTCCATATACTGAGAGCTAGATACATGGCAGAGTAGTACAACATGTCCATATACAGGGTTCTAGCTACATGGCAGATGTGTCCAACGTGCCCATATCCTTAGAGCTAGCTACATGGCAGACAAGTCCAATATGTTCATATACAGACAGCTACCTACTTGGCAGACCAGTGCAATATATCCATGTACAGGAGCTAGCTACATATCATATGAGTCCAAAATTTCAATATACGGTGAGCTAGTTACATGGCAGGGAAGTGCAACATGACCTTATATAGAGTTCTAACTACAAGGCAGATTAGTCCAACTTGGTATATACAGACAGGTAGCTACATGGCAGAGTAGTGCAACATTTCCATATACAGATTTCTAGCTACATGGTGGATGTGTCCAACGTGTCCATATACTGAGAGCTAGATACATGGCAGGGTAGTGCAATATTTCCATATACAGAGTTCTAGCTACAAATCAGATGAGTCTAAGTTGCCTATATACAGAGAGCTAACTACATGGCAGAGTAGTGCATAATTTCCATATATAGAGTTCTAGCTACATGCGAGATGAGTCCCAAATGTTCATATACTGAGAGCTAGCTACATTGCAGAGTAGTCCAACATGTCCGTATACAGATTTCCAGCTACATGGCAATTTTGTCCAAGGTGTCCATATACTGAGTGCGTGCTACGAGGCAGACAAGTCCAATATATTCATATACAGAAAGCTACCTACTTAGCAGATCACTCAATATATACATATACAGAGAGCTACCTATATGGCAGACTTGTGCAACATTTCTGCATACAGAGTTATAGTTGCAAGGCAGATGATTCCAAGTTTTCTATATACAGAGAGCTAACTACATGGCAGGGCAGTTCAACATTTCCATATACAGATTTCTAGCTCCATGGAAAAAGTCACCAACGTGTCCATATACTGAGAGCTAGCTACATGGCAAATCAGTCCAAAATATCCATATTCAGAGAGCTAGCTATATGTCAGACAAGTCCAAAATGTCCATATTCAGAGAGCTAGCTACATGGCAGAGTAGTGCATCATTTCATTATACACAGTTCAAGCAACATGGCAGATGAGTAAAAAGTGTTCATATACTGAGAGTTAGCTACATGGCAGAGTAGTCCAACATGTCCATATACAGAGTTTTAGCTACATGGTAGATGTGTCCAACGTGTCCATATCCTTAAAGATGGCTACATGTCAGACAAGTCTAATATGTTCATATACAGGGAGCTAGCTACATGGCAGGGAAGTGCAACATTTCCATATACAGAATTCTAGCTACATGACAGATGAATACCAAGTGTTCATATACTGAGAATTAGCTACAGCAGAGTAGTTCAACGTATCCATATACAGAGTTCTAGCTACATGGCAGATGTGTCTAACGTGTCCATATACTGAGAGCTAGCTACATGGCAGACAAGTACAATATGTTCATATACAGGGAGCTCCTACTTGGCACATCAGTCCAACATATCCTTGGAGAGGAGCTAGCTACATGGCATACGAGTCCAAAATGTAAATATACAGAGACCTTACTACATGGCAGGGTTTTTCAACATTTCCATATACAGAGTTCTAGCTACATGGCAGAAGTCTCCAATGTGTCCATATATTGAGAGCTAGCTACATGGCAGATCAGTCCAAAATATCCATGCCCAGAGAGCTAGCTACATGTCAGACAATTCCAAATTGTCCATATACAGAGAGCTAGCTACATGGCAGAGTACTGCATCATTTCCATATAATGAGTTCAAACAACATGGTAGATGAATACAAAGTGTTCATATACTGAGAGTTAGCTACATGGCAGAGTAGTCGAACATGTCCATATGCAGAGTTTTATCTACATGGCAGAATGTGTCCAACATGTCCATATCCTTAGAGCTACTTACATGGCAGACAAGTCTAATATTTCCATGTCCAGGGAGCTAGCTACATGGCAGGGTAATGCAACATTTCCATATACAGAATTCTAGCTACATGGCATATGAATCCCAAGTGTTCATATACTGAGAGCTAGTTACCCCAGAGCAGTCCAACATATCCATACAGAGATCTAGATACATGGCAGATGTGTCCAATGTGTCCATATACTGAAAGCTAGTTACATGGCAGACACGTCCAAAATATTCATATACAGAGAGCTCCTACTTGGCACATCAGTCCAACATATCCTTGTGCAGGAGCTAGCTACATGGCATATGAGTCCAAAATGCCAATATACAGAGAGCTAGCTACATGGCAGGGTAGTGCAACATTTCCATATACAGAGTTCTAGCTACATTGCAAAAGTGTCCAACGGGTCCATATACTGAGAGCTAGTTACATGACAGATCAGTCCAAAATATCCATGCACAGAGAGCTAGCTACATATCAGACAAGTCCAAAATGTCCATATACAGAGAGCTAGCTACATGGCATATTAGTGCATCATTTCCATATACAGAGTTCAAGCAACATTGCAGATGAATACTAAGTGTTCCTATACTGAGAGTTAGCTACATGGCAGAGTAATCCAACATGTCCATATACAGAATTCTAGCTACATGGCAGATGAATACCAAGTGTTCATATACTGAAAGCTAGCTACAGCAGAGCAGTCCAACGTAAACATATACAGAGTTCAAGCTACATGGCTTATGTGTCCAATGTGTCCATATACTGAGAGCTAGGTACATGGTACACACGTACAATATTTTCATATACAGAGAGCTCCTACTTGGCATATCAGTCCAACATATCTTTGTACAGGAGCTAGCTACATGCATACGAGTCCAAAATGTCAATATACAGAGAGCTAGCTACATGGCAGGGTAGTGCAACATTTCCATATACAGAGTTCTA
>NW_006408755.1:583594-584728 GCF_000296735.1 Chrysochloris asiatica
GATGTGTCCAACGTGTCCATATCCTGAGAGCTAGCTACATGGAAGACAAGTCCAATATGTTCATATACAGTGAGCTACCTAATTTGCAGAGAGTCCAACATGTCCATATACAGACAGCTAGTTACAGGGCAAGGTAGTGCAACATGTCCATATACAGGATACTAGTTACACTTCCAATGAGTCCAACATGTCCATATACTGAGAGCTAGATACATGGCAGATAAGTCCAATATGTTCATGTACAGAGAGGTAGCTACATGGCAGGGTAGTGCAACATTTCCATATACAGAGTTCTAGCTACATGGCAGATATGTCCAAAGTGTTCATATACTGAGAGCTAGGTACATGGCAGAGTAGTCCAACATGTCTATATACTGAGAACTAACTATATGGCAAATGAGTTCAACATGTGTATATATAAGGACTAGCTCCCTGACTAATGAGTCCAACATGTCCATATACTGAGAGCTAGCTACATGGCACTCAAGTCCAATAGGTTCATATACAGAGAATTAGCTACATGACAGTGTGGTGCAACATTTCCATGTACAGTGTTCTAGCTACATGGCAGATGTCTCCAACGTGTTCATATACTGAGAGCTACCTACATGTCAGGCAAGTCCAATATGTTCATATACAGAGAGCTACCTATTGGCAGATCTATCTAACATATCTGTATACAGAGAGCTAGCTACTTGGCAGACAAGTCAAAAATGTCCACATACAGAGAGCCAGCTACATGGCAGTGTAGTGCAACATTTCCATATACAGAGTTCTAGCTACAGAGCAGATATGTCCAACGTATCCATATGCTGTGAGCTAGCTACTTGCAAGTAGTACAACATTTCCATATACAGAGTTCTATCTACCAGGCAGAGGAGTCCAACTTGTCTATATATAGAGAGCTAGCTACATGCAGTGTAGTGCAACATTTCCATATAGAGTTCTACCTACATGGCAGATGTGTCCAAAGTGTCCATATACTGAGAGCTAGCTACATGGCAGACCAGTCCAAAATGTCCATATACACTACATGGCAGAGTAGTGCAACATTTCCATATACAGAGTTCTAGCTGCATGGTAGATGTGCCCAACGTGTCCATATACTGAGAGCTAGCTACATGGCAGAGTAGT
>NW_006408755.1:586616-587969 GCF_000296735.1 Chrysochloris asiatica
TGTTGGAGGATAATACTGAAAGTGCCATGGTCTGCCAAAAAACCAATTGATCTGTTTTGGAAGAAGTGCAGCAAGAGTGATCCTTGGAGGCAAGGATTGCTAAACTTCGTCTCTCCTACTTTAGACATATTGTCCAGAGGAAACAATCGATGAAGAAGGATGTCATGCTGGGTAAGGTGGAGAGTCAGAGTAAAAGAGGAAGACCCCCAACGAGATGGATCAGCCAGGGGCATCATTGATGGACTCAAGTGTGGCAGCGGTAGTGAGGTTGGCCCAGGATCGGACATTGTTTCGTTCTGCTGTGCATGGGGTCATTATGACTCGGTTCCGACTCGATGTCACCTGACAACAACAACAATATGGCAGAGTAGTCCAACATGTCCATATACAGGGTACTAGATACATGGCAGATTAGTCCAAAATGAACATATATTGAGAGCTAGCTACATGGCAGACAAGTCCAAAATGCCCATATTCAGAGATCTAGCTACATGATAGTGTAGTTCACCATTTCCATATACAGAGATCTAGCTACATGACATATATGTCCAATGTGTCCATATACTGAGACCTACCTCCTAGGCAGACAGTCCAATATGTTTATATACAGAGAGCTAACTTCTTGGAAGATCAGTCAAACATATTCTTGTACAGAGGGCTAGCTAAATGGCAGACGACTCCAAAATGTCCATATACAGAGAGCTAACTACGTGGCAAGGTATTGCAACATTTCCATATACAGAGTTCTAGCTGCATGGCAGATGTGTCCAGCATGTCCATATACTGAGAGCTAGCTACATGGCAAAGTAGTCCAGCCTGTCCATATACATAGTACTAGCTACATGGCAGATGAGACCTAAATGTCCAGATACAGAGAGATAGCTACATGGCAGAGTAGAGCAACATTTCTGTATACAGAATTCAAGCTACATGGCAGACAAATCCAAAATGTCCACATACTGAGAGCTAGCCACTTGGCAGATACGTCCAAGGTGTTCATATAAAGAGTACTAGCTACCTGGCTAATGAGTTGAACATGTCCATACACTGAGAGCTAGTTACATGGCAGAAAAGTCCAATATGTTCATATACAGAGTTCTAGCTACATGGCAGATGTGTCCAACCAGTCCATATACTTAGAGTTAGCAATATGGCAGAGTAGTCCAACATATCCATATACAGGGTACTAGCTACATGGCAGATGAGTCCAACATGTCCATATACTGAGAGCCAGCTACATGGCAGACAAGTTCAATATGGTCATATACAGAGAGGTAAGCTACTTGGCAGTTCAGTCCAACATACCCTTGTACAGAGAGCTAGCTACATGGCAGACGAGTACAAAATGTCCAT
>NW_006408755.1:589275-591570 GCF_000296735.1 Chrysochloris asiatica
CAACATATCCATATACACAGAGCTACCTTCATGGCACTCAAGTCCAAAGTGTCCATATACAGAGGGCTAGCTACTTGGTGGGGTAGTGCAACATTTCCATATACAGATTTCAAGCTACAAGTCAGATTGGTCCAATTTATCAATATAAAGAGAGTTAGCTACATGGTAGAGTAGTGCAAAATTTCCATATACAAAGTTTTAGCTATATGACAGATATGGCCAACGTGTCCATATACTGAGAGCTAGCAATATGGAAGAGTAGTGCATCATTTCCATATACAGAGTTCAAGCTACATGGCAGATGAGTCCAAAGTGTTCATATACTGAGAACTAGCTACATGGTAGAATAGCCCAACATGTTCATATACAGCGTTCTAGCTTCATGGCAGATGTGTCCAACATGTCCATATACAGACAGCTAGCTTCATGGCAGACAAATCCAATATGTTCATATACAGAGAGCTATCTCCTTGGCAGATCAGTCTAACATATCCATGTATAGAGACCTAGCTACACAGCAAACAAGTGAAAAAATGTCCATATACAGAGCGTTAGCTACATGGCAGGGTAGTGCAAGATTTCCATATACATAGTTCTAGCGACATGGCAGATGTGTACATCTACTGAGATCTAGCTACATGTCAGGTGAGTCCAAAATGTCCGTGCCCAAAGAATTACCTACATGACAGACAAGTCCAATATGTTCATAAATACAGAGCTACCTACGTGGCAGATCAGTCCAACATATCCATGTACAGAGAGATAGCTATATGGCAGACAAGTCCAAAAGTTCGATATATAGAGAGCTAGCTACATGGTAGGGTAGTGCAACATTTCCATATACAGTGTGCTAGCTACATGGCAGATGTATCCAAGGTGTCCATGTACTGAGAGCCAACTACATGGCAGATCAATCCAAAATATCCATGCACAGAGAGCTCGTGACATGTCAGACGAGTGCAAAACATCCATGTACAGAGAGCTAGGTACATGGCAGGGTAGTGCAACATTTCCATATAAAGAGTACAAGCTACATGGCAGATGAGTCCTAAGTGTTCATACACTGAAAGCTAGCTATATAGCAGAGTAGTCCAATATGTCCTACTTTGTAGAATCTTAGCTACATGGCAGATGTATGTGTCCAACGTGTCCATATACTGAGAGCTAGCTACATGGCAGACAAGTCCAATATGTTCATATATAAAGAGTTACCTACTTGGCACATCAGTTCAACATATCCTTGTACAGGAGCTAGCTACATGGCATACGAGTCCAAAATGTCAATATACAGAGAGCTAGCTACATGCCAGGGTAGTGCAACATGTCCTTATACAGAGTTCTAGCTACAAGGCAGATATGTCCAACATGTCATATATTGAGAGCTATCTACATGGCAGATGAGTCCAAAATATCCATGCACAAATAGCTAGCTAATTGTCAGACGAGTCCAAAATGTCCATATACAGAGAACTAGCTACATGGCAGAGTAGGACATCATTTCCATATACAGAGTTAAAACTACATGGACACGTTGGACACATCTGCCATGTAGCTAGATCGCTGATTATAGAAATGTTGCACTACCCTGCCATGTCGCTAGCTCTCTGTATATAGACAAGTTGGACTCATCTTCCTTGAAGCTAGAACACTGTATATGGAAATGTTGAACTAATCTGCCAAGAAGCTAGCTCTCTGTGTATAAATAAGTTGTACTCATCTGCCTTGTAGCTATAACTCTGTATATGGAAATGTTGCACTACTCTGCCATGGAGCTAGCTCTCTGTATATAGACATTTTGGACTCGTCTGCTATGTAGCTCGCTCTCTGTACATAGATATGTTGGATTGATCTGTCAAGTAGGTTACTGTCTGTATATGAACATATTGGACTTGTCTGAGATGTAGCTATCTCTCAGTATATGAACACGTTGAACACATCTACCATGTAGCTAGAACTCTGTATATGGTAATGTTGCATTACCCTTCCATATTGTTAGCTCTCTGTTTATAAACAAGTTGGACTAATATGCCTTATAGCTAGAACTCTGTATATAGAAATGTTGCGCTACCCTGCCATGTAGCTAGCACTCTGTATATGGGCATTTTAGGCTCATCTGACATGTAGCTAGCTCACTGTACATGGATATGTTGGACTGATCTGCCAAGTAGGTAGCTCTCTGTAGATGAAAATATTGGACTTGTCTGCCATGTAGCTAGCCTTCAGTATATGGAGATGTTGGACTCATCTGCCATGTAGCTAGTACCCTGTATATAGACATGTTGGACTACTTAGCCA
>NW_006408755.1:592070-609868 GCF_000296735.1 Chrysochloris asiatica
ACTTTGGATTCATCTGGATGTAGCTTGAATCCTATATATGTAAATGATGCACTATTCTGCCATGTAGATAGCTATCTGTATATGGACATTTGGGACTTGTCTGACATGTAGCTAGCTCTCTGTGTGTGGATATTTTGGACTGATCAGCCTTGTAGCTATCTCTCAGTATATGGACACGTTGAACACATCTGCCATATACCTAGAAATCTGTATATAGAAATGTTGCATTACACTGCTATGTAGCTAGCTCTCTGATATGGAAATGTTGCACGACTCTGCCATGTAGCTAACTCTCTGTATATGGACATGTTGGACACATCTGCCATGTAACTGGAACACTATATGTGGAAATGTTACATTACTCTGCCATGTAGCAAGCTCTCTGTATAGTGACAAGTTGGACTCATCAGCCTTGTAGCTAGAACTGAATATATGGAAATGTTGCACTACCCTGCCATGTAGCTAGCTCTCTGTATATGGACATTTTGGACTCATCTGACATGTAGTTAGCTCTCTGTACATGAATATGTTGGACTGATCTGCCAAGTAGGTAGATCTCTGTATATGAACATATTGGGCCTTTCTTCCATAGCTAGTTCTCATTATATTGACAAGTTTGACACATCTGCCATGTAGCTAGAACACTCTATATGGAAATTTTGCACTACTCTGCCATGTAGATATCTCTCTGAATATAGACAAGGTGGACTCATCTGCCTTGTAGCTAGAAGTCTGTATATGGAAATGTTGCACTACGCAGCCATGTAGCTAGCTCTCTGTGTATAGACACCTTGGACTCATTGGACTTGTAGCTAGATCTCTGTATATGGAAATGTTGCACTACCCTGCCATGTCGCTAGCTCTCTGTATATAGACAAGTTGGACTCATCTTCCTTGAAGCTAGAACACTGTATATGGAAATGTTGAACTAATCTGCCAAGAAGCTAGCTCTCTGTATATAAATAAGTTGTACTCATCTGCCTTGTAGCTCGAACTCTGTATATGGAAATGTTGCACTACTCTGCCATGGAGCTAGCTCTCTGTATATAGACATTTTGGACTCATCTGCTATGTAGCTCGCTCTCTACATAGATATGTTGGATTGATCTGTCAAGTAGGTATATGAACATATTGGACTTGTCTGAGATGTAGCTATCTCTCAGTATATGGACATGTTGGACATATCTGCCATGTAGCTAGAACTCTGAATATGGACATGTTGGAGTACTCTGCCATGTAGCTATCTCTCAGTATATGAACACTTTGGACTCATCTGCTATGTAGCTTGAACTCTGTATATGGAAATGATGTACTCTGCCATGTAGCTACCTTTCTATATATGGACATTTTGGACTCGTCTGACATGTAGCTAGCTCTCTTTCCCTGATTTTTAGACTGATCTCTCATGTAGACAGCTCTCAGTATATGGATGCGTTGGACACATATGCCATGTAGCTAGAACTCTGTATATGGAAATGTTGCTCTACCCTGCCATGTAGTTAGCTCACTGTATACAAACAAGTTGGACTAATCTGCCTTGTAGCTACAATTCTGTATATGGAAATGTTGCACTACCCTGCTATGTAGCTAGCTCTATGTATATGGACATTTTGGACTCGTTTGCCATGTAGCTAGCTCTCTGTACATGGATAGGTTGGACTGACCTGTCATCTAGGTAGCACTCTGTATATAATCATATTGTACTTTTCTGCCATGTAGCTAGCTCTAAGTAGATGGACATATTGGAAACATTTGCCATGTAGCTAAAACTCTGTATATGGAAATGTTTTACTACTCTGCCATGTAGCTAGCTCTCTGTATATAGACAAGTTGGACTCATCTGCCTTGTGGCTAGAGCTTTGTATATGGAAATTTTGTCCTACTCTGCCATGTAGCTAGCTAACTGTATATTGACATGTTGGACTCATCTGCCTTGTAGCTAGATTTCTGTATATGGAAATGATGCACAACCCTGCCATGTAGCTAGCTCTCTGTATATGGACATTTTGGGCTCAACTGCCATGTAGCTAGCTCTCTGTTCAGGATATGTTGGACTGATCTGCCAAGTAGGTAGCTCTCTGTATACAAACATATTGGACTTGTCTGCCATGTACCTAGCTCTCAGTATATAAACATGTTGGACTCATCTGAGTGTAACTTGAATTCTCTATATGGAAATGATGCACTATACTGCCATGTAGATACTCTCTGTATATGGACATTTGGGACTCGTCTGACATGTCACTAGCTCTCTGTGCTTGGATATTTTGGACTGATCTGCCATGTAGCTAGCTCTCATTATATGGACACGTTGGACACATCTGTCATAGAAATGTTACACTACGCTGCCATGTAGCCAGCTCTCTGTATATAGACAAGGTGGACTCTTCTGCCTTGTAACTAGAACTCTGTATATGGAAATGTTGTACTACCCTGCCATGTACCTAGCTCCCTGTATGGAGACATATTGAACTCGTGTGCCATGTAGCTAGCTCTCTGTAAATGGATATGTTGGATTGATCTGCAAAGTAGGTAGCTCTCTGTATATGACAATATTGGACGTGTCTGCCATGGAGCTAGCTCTCAATATATGGACATGTTGGACTTATCTGCCTACTAGCTAGAACTCTGTACATGGAAATTTTGCACTACCTTGCCATGTAGCTAGCTCTCTGTATATGGACATTTTGGGCTCGACTGCCATGTAGCTGGCTCTCAGTACATGGACATGTTGGACTCATCTGAAATGTACCTAGTAACCTTCATATAGACATGTTGCACTACTCTGACATGTAACTAGCTCTCAGTATATGAACATTGGACTCATCTGCCATGTGGCTTTAACTCTGTATATGGAAATGATGCACTACTCTGCCATGCAGCTAGCTCCCTGTATATAGACAAGTTGGACTCATCTGCCATGTATCTAGTACCCTGTATAAGGACATATTGGACTACTCTACCATGTAGCTAGCTCTCAGTATATGGACATGTTGGACACATCTGGCATGTAGCTAGCTCTCTACATAATATGATGGACTGATCTGCCAAGTGGATAGTTCTCTGTATATGAACATATTGGACTTGTGTGCCATGCAGTTGTCTCTCAGTATATGGACACATCTGTCATGTAGCTAGAACCCTGTATATGGACATGTTGTACTACTCTGCCAAGTAGCTAGCTCTCAATATATGGACACATGACACACATCTGCCATGTAACTAGAACACTGTATGTGGAAATTTTGCATTACTCTGCCATGTAGCAAGCTCTCTGTATATAGACAAGTTGGACTCATCTGCTTAGTAGCTAGAACTCTGTATATGGAAATGTTACACTACCCTGCCATGTAGCTAGCTCTCTTTATATGGACATTTTGGACTCATCTGACATGTAGCTAGCTATCTGTACATGGATATATTGGACTGATCTGGCAAGTAGGTAGATCTCTGTATATGAACATATTGGAGTTTTCTGACATGTAGCTAGTTCTCAGTATATTGACACGTTTGACACATCTGCCATGTAGCTAGAACTCTCTATATGGAAATATTGCATGACTCTGCCTTGTAGCTAGCTCTCTGTATTTGGACATTTTGAACTTGTGTGCCATTTAGCTATCTCTCTGTACATGGATATGTAGGACTGATCTGCCAAGTAGGTAGCTCCCTGTATATGAACATATTGGAGTCGACTGCCAGGTAGCTAGCTCTCAGTATATGGACATGATGAACTCATCTGCCATGTAGCTAGCTCTCTGTATATGGACATTTTGTACACGACTGCTATGTATCTGGCTCTCAGTATATGGACATGTTGGAATCATCTGCAGTGTAGCTACGTCCCTTTATATAGACATTGTTGCACTACTCTTCCATGTAGCTAGCTCTCAGTATATGAACACTTTGGACTCATATGCCATGTAACTAGAACTCTGTATATGGAAATGTTGCACTACCCTGCCATGTAGCTAGCTCTCTGTATATAGACATTTTGGACTTTTCTGCCATGTAGCTAGGTTTCTGTACATAGATATGTTGGACAGATCTGAAAAGTAGGTAGCTCTCTGTATATGAACATGTAGGACTTGTCTGCCATGTAGCTAGCTCTCAGTATATGGACACGTTGGATACATCTGCCGTGTAGCTAGAAATCTATATATGGAAATGTTGCACTACCCTGCCATGTAGTTACCTCTCTGTATATAGAAAAGTTGGACTCATCTGCCTTGTAGCTAGAACTCTGTATATGGAAATTTTGCACTACCCTGCCACGTAGCTAGGTGTCTGTATATGAACATATGGGAGTTCTCTGCCATGTAGTTATCTCTCAGTATATGGACATTTTGGAATCATTAGCCAGGGAGCTAGTCATCTATATACACACATGTTGGGCCCATCTGCCATGTAGCTTGAACTCTCTATATGGCCATGAGTCACTACCTTCCCATGTAAGTAGCTCTCAGTATATAGACAAGTTGTACTCATCTGCCTTATAGCTAGTTATCTGTATATGGATATGATGCACTACTCTGCTATGTAGCTAGCTCTCTGTATATAGACAAGTTGAACTCATCTGCCATGTAGCTATTACCCTGTGTGTGGACATGATGGACTACTCTCCCATGTACCTAGCTCTCAGTATATAGACACAATGGACACATCTGCAATATAGCTTGAACTCTGTATATGGAAATGTTGCACTACTCTGCCATGTAGCTAGCTCTCTGTATATGGAAATTTTCTACTCTTCTGCCATGTGGCTAGCTCTCTACATAATATGTTATACTGATCAGTCAAGTGGGTAGCTCTCAGTATATGAACATATTGGACTTGTCTGTCGTGTAGCTAGCTCTCTGTATATAGACATGTTGGACTCATCTTCTTTGTCACAAGGACTCTGTATATGGAAATGTTTCACAACCCTGCCATGTAGCTAGGTCTCTGTATATACACAAGTTGGAATCATCTGCCTTGTGACTAGAACTATGCATATGGAAATGTTACACTTCCCTGCCATGAAGCTAGCTCTATGTATATGAACATATTGGACTTGGCTGCCATGTAGTTAGCTCTCAGAATATGGACATGTTAGACTCACCTGCCATGCAGCTTGTACCCTGTATGGATATGTTGCACTTCTCTTTCATATAGCTAGCTCTCTGTACATAGAGAAGTTGGATTCATCTGCCTATTATCTAGAACTCTGTATATGGAAATGTGGTACTATCCTGCCATCTATCTATCTCTCTGTATATAGACAAGTTGTACTCATCTGCCTTGTAGCTAGAATTCTGTATATGGAAACGTTGTACTACACTGCCATGTAGGTAGGTCTCTGTATATGAACATATTGGACTTGCCTACCATGTAGCTAGCTTTCAGTGCATGGACATGTTGGACTCATCTGCCATGTAGCTAGTAACTTGTATTTGGACATGTTGGACTACTCTACCATGTAGTTAGCTCTCAGTATATGGACAAATTGTACACATCTGCCATGTAGCTAGAACTCTGTATATGGAAATGTTGCATTACCTTGCTATGTAGCCACCTCTCTGTATATAGACGAGTGAGACTCATCTGCCTTCTATCTATAAGTCTGTATATGGAAAAGTTGCAGTACCATGCCATGTAGCTAGCTCTCTGTATATAGATAAGTTAGACTCATCTGCCTTGAAGCTAGAGCTCTGTATATGAAAATGTTGCACTACCCTGACATGTAGGTAGCTCTCTTTATATGAACATTTTGGACTTGTCTAACATGTAGCTATATTTCAGTATATGGACATATTAGACTCATCTGGCATGTAGATTGTACCCTTTATATGAACATGTTGGATTACTCTGCCATGTAGGTAGTTCTCAGTATATTGAAAAGTTGGACTCATCTGCCTTGTAGAAAGAACTCTGTATATGGAAATGATGCACTACCCTGCTATTTAGCCAGCTGTCTGTATATAGACAAGTTGGACTCATCTGCCTTTTAGCTAGAACTCTGTATATGTAAATGTTGCACTACTCAGCCATGTAGCTAGCCCTCTGTATATAGACAAGGTGGACCCATCTGCCTTGTAAGTAGAACTCTGTATATGGAAATGTTGCACTACTCTGCCATGTAGCTAGCTCTCTGTATATGGACATTTTTGCCTCGTCTGTCATGTAGATAGCTCTCAGTACATGGATATGTTGTACTGATCTGTCAAGTAGGTAGCTCTCTGTATATGAACATATTGGAGTCATCTGCCATGTAGCTAGCTCTCAGTATATGCACATGTTGAACTCATCTGCCATGTACCTAGTACCCTGTATATGAACATTTTGCACTCCTCTGCCATGTAGCTAGGTCTCAGTATATGAACACTTTGGACTCATCTGCCATGTAGCTTGAACTCTGTATATGGAAATCGTGCACTACTTTTCCATGTTGCTAGCTGTCTGTATATGGACATTTTGTACTCATATGCCATGTAGCTTTTAACCATATATGGACATGTTGGACTGAGCTGCCATGTAGTTAGCACTCAGTATATGGACACATTGGACACATCTCTTATGTAGCTCGAACTCTGTATATGGAAATGTTGCATGCCACTGCCATGTAGCAAGCTCTCTGTATATAGAAAAGTTGGACTCATCTGCCATGTAGCTAGTACCCTCTATATGGCCATGTTGGACTACTCTGCCATGTAGCAAGCTCTCAGTAGATGGGCATGTTGGACACATCTGACATATTGCTAGAACTCTGTATATGGAAATGTTGCACTACTCTGTCATGTAGCTAGCTCTCTGTATATGAACATATTGAACTTGTCTGCCATGTAGCTAGTCTCAGTATATTGACATGTTGGACTCATCTACCATGTAGCTAGTACCCTGTATGTGGACATGTTGGACTACTGTGCCATGTAGCTAGCTCTCAGTATATGGACACGTTGGACACATCTTCCGTGTAGCTAAAACACTATATATGGACATTTTGGACTCGTCTGCCATGTAGTTAGCTCTATGTGCATGGATATTTTGGACTGATCTGTCATGTAGTTAGCTCTCAGCATATGGACACGTTGGACACATGTTTCATATATTTAGAACTCTGTATATGGATATGTTGTACCACTCTGCATGTACAAAGCTCTCTGTTTATAGACAAGTTGGACTCATCTTCTGTGTAACTAGTACACTGTATATGGACATGTTGCACTACTTTGCCATGTAGCTAGCTCTCTGTATATGAAAATATTGGACTTGTCTGCCATGTAGCTAGTCTCAGTATATTGACATGTTGGACTCATCTGCCTTGTAACTAGTACCATGTATATGGACATGTTGGAATACTCTGCCAAGTAGATAGCTCTCAGGATATGGACACGTTGGACTCATCTGTCCTGTAGGTAGCTCTCAGTACATGGATATGTTGGATTGATCTGCCAAGTAGGTAGCTGTTATTATATGAACATATTGGACTTGTCTGCCATGTAGCTAGCTCTCATATATGGACATGTTGGACACATCTGCCATGTAGCTAGAATTCTGTACGTGAACATATTGGATTTGTCTGACATGTAGCTAGCTCTCAGTATATGTACATGTGGGAGTCATCTGCCATCTCGCTAGTAACCTGTATATGGACCTGTTGTACTACACTTCCATGGAGCTAGCTGTCTATATATAGACATGTTGGAGTACTCTGCCAGGTAACTAGCTCTCAGTATATGGAAACTTTAGACTTATCTGCCATGTAGCCTGAAATCTGTATATGGAAATGATGCACTATTCTGCCATTTAGCTAGCTTTCTGTTTATGGACATTTTGTGCTCATCTGATATGTAGCAAGCTCTCAGTATATGGACAAGTTTGACTCATCTGCCTTGTAGCTAGCTCTCTGTATATAGACATCTTGGACTCATCTGCCTTTTTTCTAGAAGTCTGTATATGAAAATGTTGCACTACCCTTCCATGTACCTAGCTCTCTGTTTATGGACACGATACACATATCTGCCATGTAGCTAGAACTCTTAATATGTAAATGATGCACTACCCTGCCATGTATCTAGCTCTCTGTATATGAACATATTGAACCTGTCTGCCATGCAGGTAGCTCTCAGTATATGGACACGTTGGACATATCTGCCATGTAGCTAGAACTCTGTAAATGGACATGTTGGACTACTCTGTCATGTAGCAAGCTCTCAGTATATGGACACGTGGGACACATCTGCAATTTAGCTAGAATTCTGTACATGGATATGTTTAATTAATCTGCAATATAGCTAACTCTCAGTATATGGACACGTTAGGCACATCTGCTATGTAGCTAGAACTCTATATATGAAAATGTTGCATTAGCTAGCTCTCTATGAACATATAGGACTTGTCTGCAATGTAGCTACCTCTCAGAATATGGACATGTTGGACACATCTGTCATGTAGGTAGAACTGTGTATATGGACATGTTGGATTACTCGGCCATGTAGCTAGCTCTCAGTATATGAACAGTTTGGACTGATCTGCCATGTTGCTTGAACTCTGTATATTGAAATGATGCACTACTCTTCCATGAAGCTAGCTCTCTGTACATGGACCTTTTGGACACATCTGCCATGTAGCTATAACTCTGTATATGGAAATGTTGCACTACCCTGCCATATAGGTAGCTCTCGGTATATGGACATATTGGACTTGTCTGTCATATAACTAGCTCTCTGTACATGGATTTTTTGGACTGCTGTGCCAAGTATGTAGCTCTCTGTATATGAACATATTGGACTCATCTGCCATGTAGCTAGTACCGTGTATATGGACATGTTGGACTATGCTGCCATGTAGGTAGCTCTCAGTATATGGACACGTTGGATACATCTACCATGTAGCTAGCTCTCTCTTTATGGACATTTTGGACTCGTATGCCATGTAGCTAGCTCTCTGTACATGGATATGTTAGACTGATTTGCCAAGTAGGTACCTCTCTGTTTACGAACATATGGGACTTGTCTATCATGTAGCTAGCTCTCAGCATATGGACATGTTGGACTCATCGGCCATGTAGCTAGTACTCTGTATTTGATCATGTTGTACTACTCTACCATATACATAGTTCTCAGTATATGGACATGTTGGACTCTTCTGGCATGTAGCTAGTACTCAGTATATGGACATGTTACACTACTCTGCCATGTAGCTAGCTTTCTTTATATAGACAAGGTGGACTCATCTACCCTTGTAGCTTGAACTCTGTATATGGAAATGATGCACTACTCTGCCAGGTAGCCAGCTCTCTGTATATAGACAAGTTGGACTCATCTTCCTTGTAGCTAGTACCCTGTATATGTACATGTTGCTCTACTCTGCCATGTAGCTATCTCTCAGTATATGGACATTTTGGACTTGTTTGACATGTAGGAAACTCTCAGAATATGGGCAAGTTGGACATATCTGACTTGTGGCTAGAACTCTGTAAATGGAAATGTTGCACTACCCTGCCATGTATATGTTGCACTATCCTAGCTTCCTGTATATAGACAAGTTGGACTCATTTGTCTTGTAACTACAACTCTGTATATTGAAATGTTGCACTACCCTGCCATGTAGCTAGCTCTCTGTATATAGACATGTTGGACACATCTGCCATGTAGCTAGAATACTGTTTATGTAAATGTAGCACTATCCTGCCATGTAGCTAGATCTCTGTATATGAACATATTGGACCTGTCTGCCATGTAGCTAGCTCTCAGTGTAAGGAAACGTTGGGCAAATCTGCCTTGTTGCTAGAACTTTGAATATGGATATGTTGCACTATTCTGCCATGTAGCTAGCTCTAAGTACATGGACAGATTGGCCTTATCTGCCATGTCGCTAGAACTCTATATATGGAAATGTTGCACAACCCTGCCATGTAGCTAGCTCTTTGTGTATGAAAATATTGGACTTGTCTGCCATGTAGCTAGAACTCTGTATATGGACGTGTTGGACTACCCTGCCATGTACCTAGCTCTCTGTGTATGAAAATATTGGACTCCTCTGCCATGTTGCTACTTCTCTGTACATGGATATGTTGGACTGATCTGCCAAGTAGATTGCTCTCTGTATATGAACATAATGTACTTGTCTGCCATGTAGCTAACTCTCAGTATATGGACATGTTGGACTCCTCTGCCATGTAGCTAGTACCCTTTCTATGGACATGTTGGACTACTCTGGCATGTATCTATATATAAGTGTATGAACACTTTGGACTCATCTGCCATGTAGCTTGAACTTTGTATATGGAAATGATGCACTACTCTGCCATGTAGCTAGCTCTCTGTACATGGACATTTTGTACTCATCTGCCATTTAGCTAATACTCTGTATATGGACATGTTGGACTGATCTGCCATATAGGTAGCTCTCTCTATATGAACATATGTGAATTGTCGGCCACGTAGCTAGCTCTCAGTATGTGGACATGTTGGACTACTCTGCCATGTAGCTAGTTCTCAGTAAATGGACACGTTGGACTCATCTGTCATGTAGGTAGCTCTCTTTATATGAACACATTGGACTTATCTGCCATGTAGCTAGCACTCAGTATATGGACACGTTGGACACATCTATCATGTACCTAGAACTCTGTAGATGAACATATTGGACTTGTCTGACATGGAGCTAGCTCTCAGTATATTAACACGTTGGACATTCCTGCCATGTAGCTAGAACACTGTATAAGAACATATTGGACTTGCCTGCAATGTAGCCAGGTCTCTGTACATGTATATGTTGGAATGATCTGCCAAGTAGGTAGCTCTCTGTATATGAACTTATTGGACTCATCTGCCATGTGGCTAGTACCCTGTATATGGACATATTGATCTACCCTGCCATGTAGCTAGCTATCTGTATATGGACATTTTGAACTCGTATGCCATGTAGTTAGCTCTGTACATGGATATGTTGGACGGATCTGCCCAGTATGTAGCTAAGAGTTTTTGAACATATGGGAATTGTCTGCCATGTAGCTAGCTCTCAGTATTTGGACATTTTGGACTCATCGGCCATTTAGCGAGTATTCTGTGTATGGACATGTTGGACTGCTCTGCCATGTAGCTAGCTCTCAGTATATAATCACTTTGGACACATCTGCCTTGAAGCTTGAACCCTATATATGGAAATGATGCAGTACTCCGCCATGTATCTAGCTCTCTGTATATGGACTTTTTGGACTCATCTGCCATGTAGCTAGTACCCTGTATATGGACCTGTTGGACTGATCTGACATGTAGGTAGCTCTCAGTATGTGGACATGTTGGAAACATTTGTCATATATCTAGAACTCTGTATTTGGAAATGTTGCACTACTCTGCCATGTAGCTATCTCTCTGTATCTAGACAAGTTGGACTCATCTGCCATGTAGCTAGTACTGCGCATATGGACGTGTTGGACTACTCTGCCATGTAGCTTGTACCCTGCATATGGATATGTTGGACTGATCTGCCATGTAGGTATCTCTCAGTATATGGACACATTGGACATATCTGTCATGTAGCTAGAAATCTGTATTTGGAAATGTTGCACTATTCTGCCATGTAGCTAGCTATCTGTATATAGACAAGTTGGATTCATCTGTCATGTAACTAGTACCTTTCCTATGGACATCTTGGATTACTCTGCCATGTAGTAATCTCGCAGTATATAGACAGGTTGCACACATCTGCCATGTATCTAGAACTCTTTACATGGACATTTTGGACTCATCTGACATGTAGTTAACTTTCTGTGCATGGATACTTTGAACTTATCTGATATGTAGGTAGCTCTTTTTATATGAACATATTGGACTTGTCAGCCATGTAGGTATCTCTCAGTATATGGACATGTTGGATATCTGCCGTGTAGCTGCCGTGTAGCTAAAACTCTGTATATGGAAATGTTGGACTACTTTGCCAAGTAGATTGCTCACTGTATATGAACATATTGGACTTGTCTGCCATGAAGCTACTCTCAGTATATTGACATGTTGGATTCATCTGCCATGAAGCTAGTACCCTGTATATGGACATGTTGGACTACTCTACCATGGAGCTAGATCACAGTATATGGACCCGTTGGACTCATCTGCCATGTAGCTAGCTTTCAATACATTGATATGTTGGACTGATCTGCCAAGTAGGTAGCTCTCTGTTAATGAACATATTGCTGCTTGTCTGCCATGTAGCTTGCTCTCAGTGTATGGAAATGTTGTACAGATCTGCCATGTAGCTAGAACTCTGCAGATGAACATATTGGACTTGTCTGCCATGTAGCTAGCTCTCTGTATATGGATGTGTTGGACTCATCTCCCATGTAGCTTGTATCCTGTATATGGACATGTTGGACTGATCTGCCATGTAGGTAGCTCTCAGTATATGGACACGTTGGACACATCTGCCATTTATCTAGAACTTTGTATATGGAAAGGATTCACTATCCTGCTATGTAGCTAGCTCTCTGTATATGAAAGTTTTGGAATTGTCTGCCATGTAGCTAGCTCTCTGTACATGGATATGTTGGACTGATCTGCCAAGTAGGTAGCTCTCTGTATATGGACATATTGGACTCATCTGCCATGTAGATACTACCCTGTATATGAACATTTGGACTCGTTTGCCATGTAGCTAGCTCTCTGTACATGGATATGTTGGACTGATCAGCCAAGTAGATAGCTCTCTGTATATGAACATATGGGACTTCTCTGTCATGTCCCTACCTCTCTGTATATGTACATGTTGTATGCATCTGCCATGTATCTAGTACCCTGTATATGTACATGTTGAACTACTCTTCCATGTAGCTAGCTCTCAGTATATGAACACTTTGGCCTCATCTGCCATGTAGCTTGAACTCTGCATATGGAAATCATGAACTATTCTGCCATGTAGCTAGCACTCTTTATGTGGATATTTTGTACTCATCTGCCATGAAGCTATTAACTTGTATATGGACATGTTGGACTGACCTGCCATGTAGGTTGCTCTCAATATATGGACATGTTGGACACATCTGTCATGTAGTTAGAACTCTGTATATGGAAATGTTGCACTGCTATGACATGTAGCAAGCTCTCTGTACATAGACAAGTTGGACTCATATGTCTTGTAGCTAGAACTCTGTACATGGATATTATGGACTCGTCTGACATGTAGTTAGCTCTCTGTGCATGGATATTTTGGACTGATCTGCCATGAAGTTAGCTCTCTATATATGGACGTGTTGGATACGTCTGCCATGTAGATATATCCCTGTATATGGAAATGTTGCACTACCCTACCATGTAACTAGCTCTCTGTACATGTATATGTTGGACAGATCTGCCACGTATTTAGCTCTTTGTATATGCAAATATTGGACTTGTCTGCCATGTAGCTAGGTCATAGTATATGGACATGTTGGACTTATCTGCCATGTAGCTAGTACACTTTATATGGACATGTTGCACTACTATGCCATGCACCTAGTTCTCTGTATATAGACAAGTTGGACTCATCTAACTTATAGCTAGAACTCTGTATATGGAAATATTGCACTACCCTGACATGTAGCTATCTGTCTGTATATGGACATTTTGGACTCATCTGACATTTAGTTAGCACTCTGTGCATGGATAGGTTGGACTGATCTGTCAAGTAGTTAGCTCTCTCTATATGAACATATTGGACATTCTGTCATGTAAATAGCTCTCACTATATAGACATGTTGGACTCATCTGCCATGTAGCTAGTACCCTGTATATAGACATGTAGGACTACTCTGCCATGTAGCTAGCTCTCAGTATATGGACATGTTGTATACATGTGCCATGTAGCTATAACTCTGTATATGAACATGTCAGATTATTCTTCCATGTAGGTAGCTCTCAGCACATGGATATGTTGGACTGATCTGCCAAGTAGGTAGCTCTCTCTATATGAACATATGGGCCTCATCTGCCATGTAGTTAGCTCTCAGTATATGGGCACGTTGGACTCATCTGCCTTGTAGATAGCTCTCAGTACATGGATATGTTAGACTGATCTGCCAAGTAGGTAGCTCTCTGTATATTAACATATTGAACTTGTCTGCCATATAGCTAGAACTCTGTATATGCAAACGTTGCACTACCCTGCCATGTTCGAACTTCAAGGTCAGCAGTTCGTTACTACCAGCTGATCCGCGGGAGAAAGATGAGGCACTCTACCTCCTTAAAGATTTACAGCCTCGGAAACCCTGTACAGGATCACTATGAGTTGGAACCGACTCCACAGCACATAACAACAACAAGAACAACAACGCTGCCATGTAGCTAGCTCTCTGTATATGTACATGTTGGACACATCCACCATGTAGCTAGAACTCTGTATATGGAAATTTTGCACTAAACTGCCATGTAGCTAACTCTCTGTATATGAGCATATTTGATTCGTCTGCCATGTAGCAAGCTCTCAGTATATGGACATGTTGGACTCATCTGCCATGTAGATAGTACACTGTATATAGACATGTTGGACTACTCTGCCATGTATCTAGCTCTCAGTATATGGACACATTGGACACATCTGCCATGTAGTTAGAACTTGGTATATGGAAATGTTGCACTAACCTGCCATGTAGCTAGCTTTCTGTATATGGACATTTTGACTCATCTGACATTTACCTAGCTCTCTGTGCCTGTATATATTGTACTGATCTGCCAAGTATGTAGCTCTGTGTAAATGAACATATTGGACTTGTCTGTCATGCAGCTAGCTCTCAGTATAGAGACAAGTTGGAAAGATCTGCTTTGTAGCTCCAACTCTGTATATGGAAATGTTGCACTACCCTGCCATGTAGCTAGCTCTCTGTATATGAACATACTGGACTTGTATGCCATGCAGCTACCTCTCAGTATATGGACATTTTGGAGTCATGTCCCATGTAGCTAGTACCCTGTATATGGACATGTGGGACTACTCTGACATGTAGCTAGCTCTCTGTATTAAAACAAATTGGACTCATCTGCAATGTAGGTAGATTTCTGTATATGAATATATGGGACTCATCTGACATGTATTTAGCTCTCAGTATATGGACTCATCTGCCATATAGGTAACATGGGTATGTTGGACTGATCTAGCAAGTAGGTAGCTCTCTGTATATGAACATATCGGACTTTTCTGCCATGTAGCTACCTTTTAGTTTATGGACACGTTAGACACATCTGTCATGTAGCTAGAACTCTGTGTATGGAAATGTTGCACTACCCTTCCATCTAGCAAACACTCTGTATATGGACATTTTTGACTCGTTTGACATGTAGCTAGCTCTCTGCGCATGGATATGTTTGACTGATCTGCCCAGTAGATAGCTCTCTGTATATGATCATATTGGACTTGTCTGCTATGTAGCTACCTCTCAGTATATGGAAATGTTGCACTAAACTGCCATGTAGCTAGCTCTCTGTATATGAACATATTTGATTTGTCTGCCAAGTTGCAAGCTCTCGGTATATGGACATATTGGACTCATCTGCCATGTAGTTAGTACCCTGTATATGGACACGTTGGACACATCTGCCATGTAGTTAGAAATTGGTAAATGGAAATGTTGCACTACCCTGCCAAGTAGCTAGCTTTCTGTATATGGACATTTTAGACTCATCTGACATTTAGCTAGCTCTCTGTGCCAGTATATGTTGTAATGATCTGCCAAGTAGGTAGCTCTCTTTATATGAACATATTGGACATTCAACCATGTAGCTAGCTCTCAGTATATAGACATGTTGGGCTCATCTGCCATGTAGCTACTACCCTGTATATGGATATGTTGGACTACTCTGCCATGTAGCTAGCTCTCAGTCTATGGACACGTTGGATACATTGGCCATGTAGCTAGAACTCTGTATATGGACATGTTTTATTACTCTGTCATGTAGGTAGCTCTCAGTGTATGCATACGTTGGACACATCTGCCATATAGCTAGATCTTTTTATATGGAAATTTTGCAGTATGCTGCTATGTAGCTAGCTCTCTGTATATGGACATTTTGGACTCGTTTGACATGAAGCTAGCTCTCTGTACATCGATATGTTGGACTGATCTGCCAAGTAGGTAGCGCTTTGTATAGGAGCATATACGACTTGTCTATTATGGAGCTAGCTTTCAGTATAGAGACAAGTTGGAAGATCTGCCTTGTAGCTCGAATTCTGTATATGGCAATGTTGCACTACCCTGCCATGTAGCTAGCTCTTTGTATATGAACATATAGGACTTGTCTGCCATGCAGCTACCTCTCAGTATATGGAGATGTTGGAGTCATCTCCCATGTATATCGACACGTTCGACACATCTGCAATGTAGCTATAACACTATATGTGCAAATGTTGCACTACTCTGCCATGAAGCTATCTCTCTGTATATAAACATGTTTATCTCATCTTCCATGTAGCTAGTACCGTGTATATGGACATGTGGGACTACTCTGACATGTAACTAGCTCTCTGTATTAAAACAAGTTGGACTCATTTGCCATGTAGGTAGATTTCTGTATATGACTATATGGGACTCATCTGCCATGTATTTAGCTCTCAGTATATGGACTCATCTGCCATGTAGGTAACATGGGTATGTTGGACTGATCTGGCAAGTTGGTAGCTCTCTGTATATGAACATATTGGACTTGTCTGCCATGTAGCTACCTTTTAGTATATCGACACTTTAGACACATCTGTCATGTAGCTAGAACTCTGTGTATGGAAATGTTGCACTACCCTTCCATCTAGCAAACTCTCTGTATATGGACATTTTTTACTCTTTTGACATGTAACTAGCTCTCTGCACGTGGATATGTTTGACTGATCTGCCCAGTAGGTAGCTCTCTGTATATGATCATATTGGACTTGTCTGCTATGTAGCTACCTCTCAGTATATGGACATGTTGGACTCATCTGCATTATAGCTAGCACCCTGTATATGGACATGTTAGAATACTCTGACATGTAGCTAGCTCTCAGTATATGTACAGGTTGGACACATCTGCCATATAGCTAGAATTCTGTATATGGATATGTTGCACTACTTTGACATGTAGCCTGCTCTCTTTATATATACAAGTTGGACTCATCTGCCTTGTAGCTAGAATGCTGTATAGGGAAAAATTGCACTCCCCTGCTATGTAGATAGTTCTCTGTATATGGATATTTTGGACTTGACTGCCATGTAGCTAGCTCTCAGTATATGGACATGTTGGACACATCTGCCATGTAGCTAGAACTCTGTATATGGAAATGTTGCACTACTCTGCCATGTAGCTTGCTCTCTGTATATAGACAAGTTGGACTCATCTGCCTTGCAGCTAGAAATCTGTATATGGAAATGTTGCATTACCCTGCCTTGGAGCTAGCTTTCTGTACATGGATATGATGGACTAATCTGCCAACTAGGTAGCTCTCTGTATATGAACATATTGGACTTGTCTGCCATGTAGCTAGCTCTCACTATATGGACATGTTGGACTTATGTGCCATGTAGCTAATACCCTGTATATGGACTACTCTGCCATGTAGCTAGGTGTCCGTATATAGACAAGTTGGACTCCTCTGCCTTGTAGCTCGAACTCTGTATGTGGAAATGTTGCACAACCCTGCCTTGTAGTTAGCTCTCTCTATATAGACAAGCTGAACTCATCTGCCTTGTAGCTATAACTGTGCATTTAGAAATGTTGCACTTCTCTGCCATGTAGCTAGCTCTCTATATATAGACATTTTGGACTCGACTGCCATGTAGGTAGCTCTCTGTATATGGATATGTTGGACTGATCTGCCAAGTA
>NW_006408755.1:610923-623981 GCF_000296735.1 Chrysochloris asiatica
TTCCGAGGGTGTAAATCTTTATGGGAGTAGAAAGCCTCATCTTTCTTCCGTGGAGCGGCTGGTAGTTTCGAACTGCTGACCTTAAGGTTTGCAGCCCGATTCGTAACCACTATGCTACCAGAGCAATCATCTGCCTTGTAAATAGAATTCTGTATATGGAAATGTTGCTCTACCATGCCATGTAACTACCTCTATGTATATGGACATTTTGGACTCGTATGCCATGTAACTTGCTCTCTGTACATGGATATGTTGGATTCATCTGGCATGTAGCTAGCTCTCAGTATATGGTCACATCTGTCATGTAGCTAGCTCTCTGTATATGGACATGTTGGACTCATCTGCCATGTAGTTAATACCCTGTATATGGACTACTCTGTCATGTAGCTAGCTCTCAGTATATGGACACATTGGAAACACCTACCATTTAGCTAGTACCCTGTATATGGTCATGTTGGACTGATATGCCATGTAGGTAGCTCTCAGTATATGGTATGTTGGACACATCTGCCATGTAGCTAGATCTCTGTATATTCGATATGTTGCATTACTCTGCCATGTAGCTAGCTCTCAGTATATTGACACGTTTGACACATCTGCCTTGTAGCTCGCACTCTGTATATGGAAATGTTGCACTGCTCTGCCATGTAGCTAGCTCTCTCTATATAGACAAGTTGGATTCATCTGCCTTGTGGCTAGAACTCTGTGTATGGATATCATGCACTACTCTGCCATGTAGCTAGTTCTCTTTATATAGACAAGTGGGACTCATCTACCTTGTGGCTAGAACTCTGTATATGGACATGTTGGACTACTCTGCCATGTAGCTAGTTCTCAGTATATGAACACTTTGTACTCATCTGCCATGTAGCTTGAACTCTGTATATGGATACTATGTACTACCCTGCCATGTAGCTACCTCTCTGTACATAAACAAGTTGTACTCATCTGCGTTGTAGCTAGAAATCTGTATATGGAAATGTTGCACTACCCTTCCATGTAGCTAGCTCTCAGTATATGGACATTTTCGACTCGTCTGTCATGTAGCTAGCTGTCTGTACATGGATATTTTGGATTGATTGGCCAAGTAGGTAGATCTTTGTATATGAACATATTGGACTTTTTTGCCATGTAGCTAGCTCGCAGTATATGGACATTTTGGAATCATCTACCATGAAGCTAATACCCTGTATATGGACATGTTGGACTAGTCTGCTTGCAGCTACCTCTCAGTATATGGACACGTTGGACACATCTGCATGTAGATAAAACTCTGTATTTTTAAATGTTCCACTACCCTGCTATGTAGCTAGCTCTTTGTATATGAACATATTGGACTTGTCTTCCATGTAGCTAGCTTTCAGTATATAGACATGTTGGACGACTCTGCCATGTAGCTAGCACTCTGTATATAGACAAGTTGGAATCATCTGCCTTGTAGCTGGAATAATGTATATGGAAATGTTGCACAACCTTGCCATGTAGCTAGCTCTCTATAAATGAACATATTGGATTTGTATACCATGTAGCTAGCTCTCAGTATATGCACATGTTGGACTCATTTGCCATGTAGCTAGTACCTTTAATATGGACATGTTGGAATTTCTGCCATGTAGCTAGCTCTCAGTATATGGACACGTTGGACTCATCTGCCATGTAGCTACAACTCTGTATATGGAAATATTGCACTACTCTGTTATTTAGCTAGCAATCTGTATATGGTCATTGTGGACTAGTCTGCCATTTAGTTAGCCTTCTGTGCATATATATAAGAGACTGATCTGCCATGTCGGTAGCTCTCTGTATATGAACTTTTGGGACTTGTCTACCAAGAAACTAGCTCTCAGTATATAGACATGTTGGACTCATCTGCCATGTAGATAGTACTCTGTATATGGACATGCTGGACTACTGTGCCACGTAGTTAGTTCCAAGTATATGGACACGTTGGGCTCATCTGCCATATAGCTGGCTCTCAGTATATGCACACGTTAGATTCATCTGCCATGTAGATACATATCTGTATTTGGAAATGTTGCACTAGTCAGCCATGTAGCTAGCAATCTGTACATGAATATTTTGCACTCTTCTGCCGTGTAGCTACATCTCTGTGCATGGAAATGTTGGACTCATCTGCCATGTAGTTAGCTCTCTGTATATGAACATATTGTACTTGTCTGCCATGTAGGAGCTGTCAGTATATGAACATGTTGAACATCTGCCATGTAGCTAGCTCTCTGTATATGTAAATGTTGCACTACCCTGACAGGTAGCTAGCTCTCTGTATAAGGACATTTTGAACTCATCTGCCATGTCGCTAGCTCTCTGTACATGTATATGTTGGAATGATCTGCATATACAGAGTAAGTAGCTCTCTGTATATGAAAGTATTGGACTTGTGTGTCATGTAGCTAGCTCTCAGTATAGGGACACGTTGGACATATTTGCCATGTAGCTAGAACTCTGTATATGGACAGGTTGCATACTCTGCCATGTATCAGGCGCTCTACATATAGACAAGTTGGACTCACCTGATTTGTAGCTAGAACTCTTTATATGGAAATGCTGAACTGCCCGTCCATATAGCTAGCTCTCTGTATATAGACAAGTTGCACTCATCAGCCTTGTAGCTAGAACTCTCTATTTGGAAATGTTGCACTACCCTGCCATGAAGCCTTCTCTCCTTATATGGACATTTTGGACTCGTCTGACATGTAGGTTCCCTCTGTGCAAAGATATGTTGGACTGATCTGCCAAGTAGGTAGCTCTCTGTGTACTAACATATTGGACTTGTCTGCTTTGTAGCTAGCTCTCACTATATGGACATGTTGGTCTCATTTGCCATGTAGCTAGTACCCTGTATATGGACATGTTGGATTACTGTGCAATGTACCTAGCTCTCAGTACATGGACACGTTGGACACATCTGCCATGTAGCTAGAACTCTGTATATGGAAATGTTGCACTACTTTGCCATGTAGTTAGGTCTCTGTATGTAGACTAGTTGGACTCATCTGACTTGTAGCTAGAACTCTGTATATGGAAATGTTGTACTACTTTGCCATGTAGCTAGCTCTCAGTATATGGACATACTGGACTCATCTGCCATATAGCTAGTACCCTGCGTATGGAAATATAGCCGTACTCTGCAATATAGCTAGGTCCCTATATATTGACGAGTTGGACTCATATTCCTTGTAGCTAGAACTCTGTCTATGGAAATTTTACACTACCCTGCCATGTAGCTAGCTCTCTGTATATGGACATTTTGGATTCGTCTGACATGTAGCTAGCTCTCTGTACATGGATATGTTAGACTGATCTGCAAAAAAGCTAGCTCTCTGTATATAAACATATTGGATTTCTCTGCCATATATGTATGTAAACATATTGGACTTCTCTGCCTCTCATTATATGGACACGTTGGAAACACCTGCCATGTAGCTAGTCCCCTGTATATGGACATGTTGGACTGAACTGCCATGTAGCTAGATCTCTATATATGGATATGTTGCACTACTCTGCCATCTAGCTAGATCTCTGTATATGTACATGTTGGACTCTTCTGCCATGTAGCTAGTACCCTTTATATGGACATGTTGCAGTACTCTGCCATGTAGCTAGCTCTCAGTATATGGACACGTTGGACACATCTGCCAAGTATCTAGAACTCTGTATATGGAAATGATGCACTACTCTGTCATGTAGCTAGCCCTCTATACATAGCCAAGATGCACTCATCTCTCTAGTAGCTAGTACTCAGGATATGGACATGTTGGACGACTCTGCCCTGTAGCCAGCTGTCTGTATATGGTCATTTTGCACACATCTGCATTGTAGCTAACTCTCTGTGCTTGGATATGTTGGACTGATCTGCCAAATAGGTAGATCTCTGTATATGAACATATTGGACTTGTGTGCCATGTAGCTAGCCCTCAGTATATAGGCAAGTTGGACTCATCTGATAGTAGCTAGAAATCTGTATATGGAAATGTTGCACTACCCTGCCATGTAGCTTTCTCTATATATACAAACATATTCGACTTGTTTGCCATGTAGCTAGTTCTCCGTATATGGACATGTTGGACTCATCTGTCATGTAGCTAGTACACCGGTAATGGACATGTTGGACTACTCTGCCATGTAGCTAGCTCTCTGTACATGGATATGTTGGACTGATCTTCCAGGTAGGTAGCTCTCTGTGTATGAGTGTATTGGACTTCTCTGCCATTTCGCTAGCTCTAAGTATATGGACATGTCGGACTCATCTGCCATGTAGCTAGTACCCTGTATATGGACATGTTGGTCTACTCTGCCATGTAGCTAGCTCTCAGAATATGGACACGTGGGAGTAATCTGCCTTGTAGCTAGTACCCTGGTATTGGACATGTTGGACTACTCAGCCATGTAGCTAGCTCCCAGTATATGAACCCATTGGACACAACTGCCATATAGCTTGAATTCTGTATATGGAAATGATGCACTACTCTGCCATTTAGCTTGCTCTCTGTATACAAACATATTGCACGTTTGTGGCGTGTAGCTAGCTCTCAGTATATGGACATGTTGGACTCATCTGCCATGTAGCTAGTACACTTATAATCAACATGTTGAACTACTGTGCCATGTAGCTAGTTCCCAGTATATGAACCCTTTGGACTCATCTTCAGTGTAGCTTGAACTCTGTATATGAAAATGATGCACTACTCTGCCATGTAGCTAGCCCTCTATACATAGTCAAGATGCACTCATCTCTCTTGTAGCTAGTACCCTGTATGTGGACATGTTGGAACACTCTGCCATGTAGCAAGCTCTCTGTATATGGACATATTGGACATATCTGTCATGTAGCTAGACCTCTGTATATTGAAATGTTGCACTATGCTGCCATGTAGCTCGCTCTATGTATATGAACATATTGGACTTGTTTGTCATGTAGCTAGCTCTCAGTATATGGACATGTTGGACTTATCTGCCATGTACCTAATATCCTGTATATGGAAATGCTGCACTTCCCAGCCATGAAGCTAGCTCTCTGTATATAGACTAGTTGGACTCATCTGCCTTGTAGCTAAAACTCTTTATAAGGAAATATTGCACTACCCTGCCATGTAGCTAGCTCTCTGTATATGGACATTTTGGACTCATCTGCCATGTAGCTAGAACTCTGTATATGGAAATATTGCACTACGCTGCCATGTAGATAAATCTCTGTACATGAACATATTGGACTTGTGTGTCATGTAGCTAACTCTCTGTATATAGACAAGTTGGACTCATCTGCTTTGTAGTTAGAAATCTGTGTACGGAAATGTTACACTACCCTGGCATGTAGCTAGCTCTCTGTACATAGAGAAGTTGGAATCATCTGCCTTGTAGCTAGAATTCTGTGTATGGAAATGGTGCACTACGCTGCCATGTAGTCTAGCTCTCTGTCCATGGATATGTTGGACTGATCTGCCAAGTAGGTAGCTCTCTGTATATGAACGTATTGGACTTGTCTGCCATGTAGCTAGCTTTCAGTATATGGACACATTGGACACATCTACCATGTAGCTAGTACCCTGTATATGAACGTATTGGATTTGTCTGCCATGTAGCAAGCTCTCAATATATGGACATTTTGGACTCGTCTGACATGTAGTTAGTTCTCTGTGCATGGATATTTTAGACTAATCTGCCATGTAGGTAGCTCTCAGACTATGGACACATTGGACACATCTGCCATGTAGCTAGCTCTCAGTATATAAACAAGTTGGACTCATCTGACTTGTAGCTATAAGTCTGTATATGGAAATGTTGCACTACACTAGCATTTAGCTAGCTCTCTGTACATGTATATGTTGGACAGAACTGTCAAGAAGGTAGCTCTCTTTATATGAATATATTGGTCTTGTCTGCATGTACCTAGCTCTCAGTATATGGGCAAATTGGACTCATTTTCCAGGTAGCTATTATTCTTTATGTGGACATCTTGCACTACTCTGCTATTTAGCTAGCTCACTGTAAATGGTCATTTTGGACTCGTCTATCATGTCGTTAGCTCTCTGTTCATGGATATGTTGGACTGATCTGCCAAGTAGGTAGCTCTCTGTATATGAACATATTGGATTCATCTGACATGTCGCTAGCTCTCTCTATATGGATATGTTGGACTAATTTGCCAGGTAGCTTGGACCATGTATGTGGAAATGTTGCACTACTCTTTCATGTAGCTAACTCTCTGTTTATAGACAAGATGGACTCATCTACCTTGTAGCTAGAACTCTGTATATGCAAATGTTGCACTACTCTGCCATGTAGATAGCTCTGTGTATGTGGATATTTTCGGATCGTCTGCCATGTAGCTAGCTATCTCTTTGTACATGGATATGTTGGACTGATCTGCCAAGTAGGTAGCTTTCTGTATATGAACATATTGGACTTATCTGCCATATACTAGCTCTCAGTATATGAAAACATTGGACACATCTGATATGTAGCTCGTACTCTTTATATGGACATCTTGGACTACTCTGCCATGTAGCTAGCTCTCAGTATATGAACACTTGGGCTCATCTGCCATGCAGCTTGAACTCTGTATATGCTAATGATGCACTACTCTGCCATGTAGCTAGCTCTCTGTATATGGACATTTTGGAATTGTCTGACATGTAGCTAGCTCTCTGGGCATGTATATTTTGGACTGATATGCCATGTAAGTAACTCTCAGTATATAGACAAGTTGGACTCATGTGCCTTGTGGCTAGAACTCTGTATATGGAAATGTTGCACTACTCTGCCATGTACCTAGCTCTCTGTATATAGACCAGATGTAATGATCAGCCATGTAGCTTGCTCTCTGTACATGGAAATGTTGCAGAACTCGGCCATGTAACCAGGTCTCTGTATTTAGACAAGTTGGACTCATCACCTTGTAGCTAGAATTCTGCATATGGAAATGTTGTACTACACTGTCATGTAGCTAGCTCCCTGTATATGGACATATTGGACTCGTCTGCCACGTAGCTAGCCCTCTATACATGGATATGTTGGACTGATCTGCCAAGTATCTAGGCCTCTGTATATGGACATTTTGGAATTGGATGCCATGCAGCTAGCTCTCAGTATATAACATGTTGGATTCATTTAATATGTAGCTAGTACCATATATGAAGGAGCTCTGGTAGCGTAGTCATTACGAATCGGGCTGCAAACCTTAAGGTCAGCGGTTCGAAACTACCAGCCACTCCGTGGGAGAAAGATGAGGCTTTCTACTCCCGTAAAGATTTACACCCTCGGAAACCCTGTACAGGGTCGCTATGGGTCAGAACCGACTTGAAGGCACTTAACAACAAGTACCATATATGTGGACATGTTGGACTACCCTGCCATGTAGCTAACTCTCTGTATATAGATATGTTGGACTCGTCTGCTTTGTAGCTAGACCTCTGTATATAGACATGTTGGAATATTCTGCCATGTAGCTAGCTGTCTGTATATAGAAAAGTTGGACTCATATTCCTTGTAGTTAGAAGTCTTTATATGGAAATGTTGCATTACCCGTCCATGTAGGAAGCTCTCTGTATATAGGCAAGTTGGATTCATCTGCCTTGTAGCTAGAACTCTGTATATGGAAATGTTACACTACCCTGCTCTGTAGCTAGCTCTCTGTATATGGACATTATGGACTCGTCTGCCATGTAGCTAGCTCTCTGTGCATGAATATGTAGGACTGATCTTCCAAATAGGTAGCTCTCTGTATATGTATGTATTGGACTTGTCAGCCATGTATCTAACTCTCAGTATATGGACACGTTGGACACATCTGCCATCTAGCTAGAACTCTGTATAGGGAAATGGTGCACTACCCTGCCAAGTAGCTCGCACTCTGTATATGAACATATTGGACTTGTCTGACAAGTATTTAGCTCTCAGTATATGGACACGTTGAACTCAATAGCCAGGTAGGTAGTACTCTTTATATGGACATATTGGACTACTCTGTCATGTAAGTAGCTTTCTGTATATAGACATTTTGGCCTGATTTGCCATCTAGCTAGCTCTCAGTATATGGACCAGTTGCACTCATCTGCCATGTAGCTACAACACTGTACATGGAAATGTTGCACTACCCTGCCAAGTCGCTAGCTCTTTGTATATGAACATATTGGACTTGTCTGCCATATAGCTAGCTCTCAGTATATGAACACTTTGGCCTCATCTGCAATGTAGCTTGAAATCTGTATATGGATATGATGCACTAAGCTGCCATGTAGCTAGCTCTCTGTATATGGAAATTTTGGACTCATCTGACATTTAGTTAGCTCTCTGTGCATGGATATTTTAGACTACTCTGCTTTGTAGCTAGCTGTCAGTATATGGACACGATAGAAATATCTGCCATGTAGGTAAAACACTGTGTATGGAAATGTTGCACTACTCTGGCATGTAGCTAGCTCTCTGTACATAGACAAGCTTGTCTCATCTGCCTTGAAGCTAGAACTCTGTATATGGAAATGTTGCACTACCCTGCCATGTAGCTAGCTCTCTATATATGGACACCTTGGACACATCTGCTATGTAGCTCGAACACTGTTTAGGGAAATATTGCACTACCCTTCCAAGTAACTAGCTCCCTGTATATGAACATATTGGACTTGTCTGCCATGTAGCTAGCTACCAGTATATAGACAAGTTGGACTCATCTGCCTTGTAGCTAGAACTATGTATATGGAAATGTTGCACTACCCTGCCATGTAGCTACCTCTGTGTATATAGATAAGTTGGACTCATTTGCCTTGTAGATAGCACACTGTATATAGAAATGTTTTGCTACCCTGCCATGTAGATAGATCTGTGTATATGGACATTTTGGACTCCTCTGCCATGTAGCTAGCTCTCTGTACATGGATATGCTGGACTGATATGCCAACTATGTAGCACTCTGTATATGGATATAGTTTACTTGTCTTTCATGTAGCTAGCTCTCAGTATATGGACATTTTGGACTCATTAGCCAGGTAGGTAGTATCCTGTATATGGACATGTTGGACTACTCATCCATGTAGCTATCTCTCAGTATATGAACATTTTGGACTCATCTGCCACGTAGCTTGAACTCAGTATGAGGATATGATGCACTACACTTCCATGTAACTAGCTCCCTGTATATGGACATTTAGGACTCATATCACATGTAGCTAGCTCTCTGTGCATGGTTATTTTGGACTACTCTGCCATGTAGCTAGCTCTCAATATGTGGACACGTTGGACACATCTCCCATGTAGCTAGCTCTCTGTATATGTACATTTTGGAATCGTCTGACATTTAGTTAGCTCTCTGTGCATGGATATTTTGGACTGATCTGCAATGTAGGTAGCTCTCAGTATATAGTAAAGTTGGACTCATCTGCCTTGTGGCTAGAACTCTTTATCTGGAAATTTTGCACAACCCTGACATGTAGTTAGCTCTCTGTATATAGACAAGATGGACTCATCTGCCTTGTAGCTAAAACTCTGTATATGGAAATGTTGCACTACCCTGCCATGTAGCTAGCTCTCTGTATATGGAAATTTTGGACTCGTCTGCCTTGAAAATAAAACTACATGGCAGATGTGTACAATGTGTCTATACATTGAGAGCTAGATACATGGCAGTGTAGTCCAACAAGTCCATATACAAGGTACTAGCTACATGGAGGATGTATCCAACTAGTCTATATACTGAGAGCTAGATATATGGCAGACAAGTCCAATATGTTCATATCCAAAGAGTTACCTACTTTGCAGATTAGTCTATCTCATACATGTAAGAGAGCTAGCTACAAGGCAGAGGAGTCCAAAATATCCATATATAGAGAGTTATCTCATGGCAGGGTAGTGCAAAAAAAAATTCCATATACAGAGTTCTAGCTACAAGGCAGATGAGTCCAACTTGTCTATATACTGAGAGCTAGCTACCTGCCAGAGTAGTGCAACATTTCCATATACAGAGTTCTAGCTACAAGGCAGATAAGTGCAACTTGTCTATATACAGAGAGCTAGCTACATGGCAAGGTAGTGCAACATGTCCATATAGTAAGAGCTAGCTGCATTGCAAACAAGTTCAATATGTGCATATACAGAGAGCTAGCTACATGGCAGCATAGTACAACTTTTCCATATACAGAGTTCTAGCTATATATCAGATGTGTCCAAAATGTACATATACAGAAAGCTAGCTACATTTCAGAGTAGTCCATCATGTCCATATACAGGGTACTAGTTACAAGACAGATGAGTCCTACTACTCTATATAAAGAGAGCTAGCTACATGGCAGAGTAGTGCATCATTTCCATATACAGAGTTCAAGCTACAAGGCAGATGACTCCAAAGTGTTCATATTCTGAGAGCTACCTACATGGTAGAATAGTGCAACATGTCCATATACACGGTACTAGCAACATGGCAGACAAGTCCAATATCTTCTCATACAGAGAGCTAGCTACATGGCAGTGTAGTGCAACATTTGCATATACAGAGCTCTAGCTACAAGGCAGATGAATGCAACATGTTCATATACTGTGAGCTAGCTACATGTCAGACAAATCCAATATGTTCATATACAGAGAGTTACCTACTTGGCAGATCAGTCCAATATATCCATGTACAGAGAATTATCTTAATGACAGGCGAGTCCAAAATGTCCATATACAGAGACCTAGCTACATGGCTAGCTTCCATATACAGGTAGTGCAAGATATATACCTTCCATATACAGGTAGTGCAAGATTTCCATATACAGAGTTCTAGCTACAAGGCAGATGAGTTCAACTTTTCTATATACTGAGAGCTAGCTACATGGCAGAAGAGTCCAAAATGTCCATATATAGGGTACTAGCTATATGGCAGATGAGTGCAAAATGTCCTTATATGGAGAGCTAGCTACATGGTAGGGTAGTGCAACAATTCCATATACAGAGTTCCAGCTACATGGCAGATGTGTCCAACGTGTCCATATACTGAGGGCTAGCTACATAACAGAGTAGTCCAACATGTCCATATATGGGTACTAGCTACATGGCAGATAAATACAACATGTCCTTATACTGAGAGCTAGCTACATGACAGACAAGTCAAACTTGTCTATGTAGAGAGAGCTAGCTACATAGCAGACGAGTCTCAAATGTCCATATACAGAGAGCTAGCTACCTGGCAGGGTAGTGCAACATTTTCATATACAAAGTTCTAGCTACTAGACAGAAGAATCCATCCTGTCTGTGTACAGAGAACTAGCGATATCGTAGAGTAGTGCAATATTTCCATATACAGGGTACTAGCTACTTGGCACATGAGTCCAACTGGCAGAGGCCATGCGGAGCACCCTAAACATGAAGGGCTCATTGTTAAGTAGGGCCACAATGGGCCCCCCCTTGTGGCACAGGGCCCCAGGAGAGGTCTCATATGGGGACTCTGCTGTCTCTATCTCTATATTTTAATCAGAATATTTGAAATTTTCTTGATTTTATAATAAAAGTTTTCAGAAAAATCTTAGTAAGAACTATATTAGAGATTTGAAACTTGCACATTCACACCCTATTCAATCCTGCGTAGTCCTAAAGAATGCTTCACACACTAACAATAAGTTTCAGCACTAGGAAAAACCAGCTAAAGTTTTTGCCAGCTCAAGTTCAATATTACATTCAACATTCTGTGTAGTTTAGATCAGGGGCATTAAGACCTTTAAAATTTTAGCAAAAATGCAATTGAGGGCTAAGGGAATAGTATTAGATCATAAGCAGAAATTTAACTAGAAGTTTTGTATGGAGAAGATTTTGGTATAAGGAAGTTGTTCTGTTTCTTCTTGGCTACAAAACTTTTTTGTGCTTCTTGTTTTTTCTTGTTTAATCAATCATGAGAAACAATTGTGTTGTCAGTTACCATAGCAAATTATGTCTATGTACATGTTGTGATTAATGAATCTATAGAAAATAATAGGGGAGGGTAGAAATAGGAGTTTAGATTTGGAGTTGTGTTTTAAGGCTAATGTGACATTTTTAGAGCAATGAGGTTTGCTTACAGAAATGAGATATTGTCTAACTATGTAAAGGGATACAAGGATGATTCTGATATTCTTAATGTTCTATGTTGAAATGATTAATATGTATGATTTAGACTACTACTTTGAAAAGAATGATTAATAGATTGATGGTATAGAGTAGTATAAAAGCTGCTTGAGAATCTGAAAGAGGAATGAGGAGAAATAAAATGTAGAGGAAAGAGGAGAAATACAATGTGAAGGGAAAGAGAGGAGAAATAAAATGTAAAGTGTGAGAGGAATAATAAAGTGTGAGAGGAGAAATAAAATGTAAGAGAAGATTCACCATCTAACAAGATCCATCGATTCTATGAGCTTCATTCTTTGCCAACGTAATATCTCCTTCTAGGACCCCCAAATAAGAGTGTTGGAGCTGGCTTCTGACATCCAACATGTCCATATACTGAGAGCAATCTACATGAAGACAAGTCAAATATGTTCATATACAGAGAGCTACCTACTTGGTAGATCAATCCAACATATACAAGTACAGAGAGCTAGCTACATGGCAGATGAGTCCAATATGTTCAAGTAATGACAGCAACCAACATGGCAGATCAGTCCAACATATCCATGTACAGAGAGTTAGCTAGATGACAGATGAGTCCAAAATGTCCATATAGAGAGAGCTAGATACATGGCAGGGTAGTGCAGCATTTCTATATACAGAGTTGGAGCTACAGGGAAGATGAGTCCATCTTGTCTGTGTACTGAGAGCTAGCTATGTGGCAGTAAAGTCCAATAGGTTCATGTACTGAGAGTTACCAACATGGCAGATCAGTACAACATATCCATATACACAGAGCTAGCTACATGGCAAACGAGTCCAAAATTTCCATATACTGAGAGCTACCTACATGGCAGAACAGTACAAAATATCAATGTACAATGAGCTAGTTACATGCAGAGGAGTCCAAAATATCCACATACAGAGAACTAGCTACCTGGCAGGATAGTGCAACATTTTCATATACAGAGTTCTAGCTACAAGGCAGATGA
>NW_006408755.1:624081-631602 GCF_000296735.1 Chrysochloris asiatica
TGGCAGGATAGTGCAACATTTTCATATACAGAGTTCTAGCTACAAGGCAGATGAGTCCAACTTGTCTTTATACAGAGAGCTAGCTACATGTCAGAGTAGTTCAACATCTCCATATACAGAGTTGTAGCTACATGGCAGATGTGTCCAACATGTCCATATACTGAGAGCTAGCTACATGGCAGGGTAGTGCAACATTTCCATATACAGAGTTCTAGCTACAAGATAGATGAGTTCAAGTTATCTATATACAGAGAGCAAGCTACATGGCAGAGTAATGCAACATTTCCATATACAGAGTTCTAGCTACATGGCAGATGTTTCCAACGTGTCCATATACTGAGAGTTAGCTACATCACAGAGTAGTACAACATGCCCATATACAGGATACTAGCTACATGGCAGATGAGTCCAACATGTCCATAACTGAAAGATACCTACATGGCAGAAAAACCCAATGATGTGTTCATGAACGGAGAGCTACCTACATGGCAGTGTAGTGAAACATTTCCATATGCAGTGATCTAGCATCAAGTTAGAAGAGACCAACTTGTCTATATACTGAGAGCTATCTACATAACAGAAAAGTCCAAGATGTTCTTATACAGAGAGCTACCTACTTGGTAGACCAGTCCAACATATCCATGTACAGAGAGTAGCTACATGGCAGACGAGCCCAAAATGTCCACATACAAAGATCTAGCTTCATGACAGGGTAGTGCAACATTTCCATATACAGTGTTCTAGCTACAAGGCAAATGAGTCCAACTTGTCTATATACAGAGAGCTAGCTACATGTTGTGTAGTGCACCATTTCCATATACAGAGTTCTAGCTCCTTGCAGATGTGTCCAACGTGTCCATATAATGAGAGCTAGCTACATGGCAGACAAGTTCAACTTGTCTATATGGAGAGAGCTAGGTACATGGTGGGTAGTGCAACATATCCATATACAGAGTTCTAGATACAAGGCAGATGAGTCTAACTTGTCTATATACAGAGAACTAGCTACTTGGCAGAGTAGTCCAACATGTCCATATACAGAATACTAGCTTCATGGCACATGAGTCCAACATGTCAATATACTGAGAGTTACCTACATGACAGACAAGTCCAATATGTTCATAAACAGAGAGTTACCTACTTGGCAGGTCAGTCCAATATATCCATGTACATAGAGTTAGCTAAATGGCAGATGAGTCCAAAATGCCCATAATCACAGAGCTAGCTACATGGCAGGTTAGTGCAACATTTCCATATACAGACTTCTAGCTAAGTGGCAGATGTGTGCATCGTGTCCATATACTGAGAGTTAGCTACTTGGCAGAGTAGTCCAACATGTCCATATACGGGTAGTAGCTACATGGCAGATGAGTCCAACATGTCGATATACTGAGATCTAGCTACATGGCAGACAAGTCCAATATGTTCATATACAGAGAGCTACTTACTTCGGAGATCAGTCCAACATATCCTTGTACAGAGAGCTAGGTACATGGCATACGAGTCCAAAATGTCCATATACACAGACTAGCTACATGGCAGGGTAGTGTAACAATTGCATATACAGAGTCCTAGCTACATGGCAGATGTGTCCAACATTCCTATATACTGAGAGCCAGCTACATGGCAGAGTAGTCCAACATTTCCATATATACAGTACTAGCTACATGACAGATGAGTCCAACATGTCCATATACTGAGAGCTAGCTACATGGCAGAAAAGTCCAATATGTTCATATACCGAGAGCTAGCTACATGTCAGGGGAGTGCAACATTTCCATATACAGATTCTAGCTACAAGTCAGATGAGTTCAACTTGTCTACATACTGAGAGCTAGCTACATGGCAGACAATTCCAATATGCTCATGTACAGAGAGCTACCAACTTAACAGATCAATCCAAGATACCCATGTACAGAGAGCTAGCTACATGGCAGACGAGTTCAAAATGTCCATATACACATAGTTAGCTACATGGCAGGGTTGTTCAACATATCCATATACACAGAAATCTAGTTACAAGGCAGAAGAGTTTAACTTGTCTATAAACTGAGATCTAGCTACATGGCAGACAAGTCCAATATTTTCATGTAGAGAGAGCAACCAACCTGGCAGATCTGTTCAACATATCCAAGTACAGAGAGCTAGCTACATGACAGATGAGTCCAAAATAGCCATATACTGAGAGCTAGCTACCTGGCAGTATACTGCAACATTTCCATATACAGAGTTCTAGCTACATGGCCGATGTGTCCAACGTGTCCATACACTGTAAGCTAGTTACATTGCAGAGTAGTCCAACATGCCCATATACAGGGTAGTAGCTATTTGGTAGGTGAGTCCAACGTGTCCATACTCTGTAAGCTAGCCACATTGCAGGTAGTCCAACATGGCCATATACAGGGTACTAGCTACATGGTAGGTGAGTCCAACATGTCCATATATTGAGAGCTAGCTACATGGCAGAGAAGTCCAATATGTTCATATACAGAGAGCTAGCTACATGTCAGGGTATTTCAACATTTCCATATACAGAGTTCTCACTATATGGCAGATGTGTCCACCATGTCCACATACTGAGAGTTAGCTACATGGCACAGTTGCCCAACATGTCCATATACAGGGTACTAGCAACATAGCAGATGAGTCCAAGATATCCATATTCTGAGGGCTAGCTACAAGGAAGACAAGTCCCATATGTTCATATACAGAGAGCTAGTTACATGGCAGGGTAGTGCAACGTTGCCATATACAGAATTCTACCTTCAAGGCAGAAGAGTCCAATTAGTCTGTATATTGAGAGGTAGCTACAAGGCACATGAGTTCGACTTGTCTATATACTGAGAGCTAGCTACATGGCAGACAAGACCAATATGTTCTTTTACAGAGAGCTAGCTACATGTCAGGGTAGTGCAACATTTCCATATACAGAGTTCTAACTACAAGATAGATGAGTCCAACTTGTCTATATACAGAGAACCAGCTACATGGCAGAGTAGTGCAACATTTCCATTTACAGCGTTCCAGCTACATAGCAGATGTTTACAATGTGTCCATATACTGAGAGCTACCTATATGGCAGAAAAATCCAATATGTTCATATATGGAGAACTACCTACATGGCAGGGTAGTGCAATATTTCCATATACTGTGTTCTAGCTTCAAGGTAGTAGAGTCCGCCTTCTCTATATACTGAGAGCTAGCTACATGACAGAAAAGTCCAAGATGTTCACATACAGAGACCTACCTACTTGGTAGATCAGTCCAACATATCCATGTACAGAGAGTAGCTACATGGCAGTCGAGTACGAAATGTTCATATACTGAGAGCTACCTACATGTCAGAACAGTAGAAAATATCCATGTAACATGAGATAGTTACATGGCAGGCAAGTCCAAAATGTCCATACACAGAGAGCTAGCTAAAGCAGGCTAGGGCAACATTTCCATATACAGAGTTCTAGCCACAAGGAAGATGAGTCCAACTTGTCTATATACAGAGAGCTAGCTACATGGCAGGGCTGTGCAACATTTCCATATACAGAGTTCTAGCTACAAGGCAGATGAATCCAACTTGTATATATACAGAGAGCTAGCTACTTGGCAGACAAATACAATATGTTCATATACAGAGAGCTAGCTCCATGTCAGATGTGTCCAACGTGTCCATATATTGAGAGCTAGCTACATGGCAGACAAGTTCAACTTGTCTATATAGAGAGAGCTAAGTACATGGCAGGGTAGTGCAACATATCCATATAGAGAGTACTAGCTACAAGGCAGATGAGTCCAACTTGTCTATATACTGAGAGTTAGCTACATGGCAGACAAGTTCAATAAGTTCATATACAGAGAGCCAGCTAAATGGCAGACGAGCCCAAAATGTCCACATACACAGAGCTAGCTACTTGGCAGAGTAGTCCAACATATCCATATACAGAATACTAGCTACATGGCAGATGAGTCCAACAGTACATATACTGAGAGTTAGCTACATGGCAGATGAGTCCAAAACGTCCATATATTGAGAGCTATCTACATGGCAGAACAGTCCAAAATATCCATGTTCAATGAGCTAGCTACATGGCAGATGAGTCCAAATTGTCCATATACAGAGAGCTAGCTACTGGCAGGGTAGGGCAACAATTCCATGTACAGAATTCTAGCTACATGACAGTTGTGTACAACGTATCCATACACTGAAAGCTAGCTACATGTCAGACAAGTCCAACATGGTCATATACAGAAAGCTACCTACTGGGTTGATCAGTCCAACATATCAATGTACATAGAGCTAGCTACATGGCAGACGAGTCCAAAATGTCCATAATCACAAGCTAGCTACATGGCATAGTAGTGCAACATTTCCATATACAAGGAACTAGCTACATGGCAGATGAGTCCAACACACCCATATACTGAGAGCTAGCTACATGGCAGACAAGTCCAATATGTTCATATACAGAAAGCTAGCTACATGGCATTGTAGTACAACATTTCCATATGCAGAGTTCTAGGTACAAGGCAGATGAGTCCAACTTGTGTATATAATGAGAACTAGCTACATGGGAGACAAGTCCAATATGATCATGTGCAGAGAGCTACCTTCTTGGCACATCACTCCTACATATACATGTACAGAGAGCTAACTACATGGCAGACAAGTCCAATATGTTCAAGTACCGAGAGCTACCAACATGGCAGATCAGTCCAACATATCAATGAACAGAGACTTAGTTTGATGACAGATGAGTCCAAAATGTCCATATACAGAGAGCTAGCTACATTGCATGGTAGTGCAGCATTTCCATATACAGAGTTCCAGCTACAAGGCAGATGAGTCCATCTTGTCTATATACTGAGAGCTAGCTATGTGGCAGACAAGTCCAATAGGTTCATGTACCAAGAGCTACCAACATGGTAGATCAGTACACCATATCCATATACACAGAGCTAGCTACATGGCAGATGAGTCCAAAATTTCCATATACTGAGAGCTACCTACATGGCAGAACAGTGCAAAATATCAATGTACAATGAGCTAGCTACATGACAGACCAGTCCAAAATATCCATATACAGAGATCTAGCTACCTGGCAGGGTAGTACAACATTTTCATATACAGAGTTCTAGCTACAAGATAGATGAGTACATTTTGTCTCTGTACAGAGAACTAGCTACATCGTAGAGTAGTGCAATATTTCCATATACAGGGGATTAGCTACATGGCAGATGAGTCCAACATGTCCATATACTGAGAGCTAGCTACATGACAGACAAGTCCAATATGTTCATATGCAGAATGCTAGCTACATGGCAGTGTAATGCAACATTTCCAAATACTGACTTCTAGCTACAAGGCAGATGAGTCCAACTTGTCTATAAACTGAGAGAGCTAGCTACTTGGCAGACAAGTCCAATATGTTCATATACAGAGAGTTACCTACTTGGTAGATCAGTCCAACATATCCATGTACAGAGAGCTACCTACATGGCAGATGAGCTCAAAATGTTCATATACAAGGGGTAGCTACATGGAAGGGTAGTGAAAATTTTCCAAATACAGAGTTCTAGCTACAAGGCAGATGAGTCCAACTTGTCTTTATACAGAGAGCTGGCTACATCACAGAGTAGTTCAACATTTCCATATACAGAGTTCTAGCTATATGACAGATGTATCCAATGTGTCCATATACTGAGAGCTAGTTACATGGCAGACAAGACCAATATGTTCATATACAGAAAGCTAGCTACATGGCAGGGTAGTACAACATTTCCATATACACAGTTCTAGCTACAAGATAGATGAGTCCAACTTGTCTATATTCAGAGAGCAAGTGACATGGCAGAGTAATGCAACATTTCCATATACAGAGGTCTAGCTACATGGCAGATGTTTCCAACGTGTCCATATACTGAGAGCTAGTTACATGGCAGACAAGACCAATATGTTGATATACAGAAAGCTAGCTACATGGCAGGGTAGTACAACATTTCCATATACAGAGTTCTAACTAAAAGGCAGATGAGTCCAACTTGTCTATATACAGAGAGCTAGCTACATGACTGAGTAGTGCACCATTTCCATATACAGAGTTCTAGCAACATGGCAGATGTGTCAAATGTGTCCATATACGGAGAGCTAGCTACATGGCAGACATGTTCAACTTGTCTATATATAGAGAGCTTGATACATGGCAGTGTAGTTCAACATATCCATATACAGAGTACTAGTTACAAGGTAGATGAGTCCAACTTGTCTATATACTGAGAGTTAGCTACATGGCAGACAAGACCAATATTTTCATATACAGAGAGCTAGCTAAATGGCAGACAAGTCCAAAACGTCCATATACTCAGAGCTAGTTACATGGCAGGGTAGTGCAACATTTCCATATACAGAGTTCTAGCAACAAGACATATGAGTTCAATGTGTCCATATACTGAGAGCTAGCTACTTGGCAGAGTAGTCCAACATGTCCATATACAGAATTCCAGCTACATGGCAGATGAGTCCAACATGTCCATATACTGAGAGTTAGCTACATGGCAGACAAGTACAAAATGTCCATATACTGAGAACTACCTACATGTCAGAACAGTAGAAAATATCCATGTAACATGAGATAGCTACATGGCAGACGAGTCCAAAATGTCCATATACAGAGAGCTAGCTAAAGCAGGGTAGGGCAACATTTCCATATACAGAATTCTAGCCACAAAGAAGATGAGTCCAACTTGTCTATATACAGAGAGTTAGCTACATGGCAGGGCTGTGCAACATTTCCATATACAGAGTTCTAGCTACAAGGCAGATAAGTCCATCTTGTCTATATACTGAGGGCTAGCTACATGATAGACAAGTCTAATATTTTCAATACCGAGACCTACTAACATGGCAGTTCAGTCCAACATGTCCATGTACAGAGAGCTAGGTACATGGCAGGCAAGTCCAAAATGCCCATATACTAAGAGCTACCAACATGGCTGAACAGTCCAAAATATCCATATTCAATGAGTTAGCTACATCGCAGACGAGCCCAAAATGTCTATATATACAGGGATCTAGCTACCTGGCGGGGTAGTGCAACATTTCCATATACAGAGTTCTAGCTACAAGGCAGATGACTCCATCTTGTCTGTATACAGAGAACTTGCTACATCGCAGAGTAGTGCTACATTTCCATATTCAGAGTTCTAGCTACGTGGCTGATATGTCCTATGTGTCCATAAACTGAGAGGTAGTTACATGGCAGAGTAGTCCAACAGGTCCATACACAGGGTACTAGCTATATGCAGATGAGTCCAACATGTCCATATACTGAGAGCTAGCTACATGGCAGACAAGTACAATATGTTCATATACAGAGAGCTAGCTACATGTCATGGTAGTGCAACATTTCCATATACAGAGATGTTGCTACAGGCAGATGTTCCAATTTCTCTATATCCTTAGAGGTAGCTATATGGCAGAGAAGTCCAATATGTTCATAAACAGAGAGCTGCCTACTTGGCAGATCC
>NW_006408755.1:633097-634490 GCF_000296735.1 Chrysochloris asiatica
ATGGCAGAGTAGTCCAACATGTCCATATACAGGGTACTAGCTACATGGCAGATGAGTTCAACATGTCGATATACTGAGAGCTAGCTACAAGGCAGATGAGTCCAACTTGTGTATATACCGAGAGCTAGCTATATGGCAGACAAGTCGTAAATGTTCATGTACATGGCAGAAAAGTCCAACTTATCTATGGTCAGAGAGCTAGCTACATGACAGAGAAGTCCAAAATGTCCATATACAGAGAGCTAACTTCATGGCAGTGGAGTCCAAAATGTCCATATACTGAGAGACACCTACATGGCAGAACAGTCCAAGATATCCATGTACAATGAGATAACTATATGACAGACAAGTCCAAAATGTCCATATAAAGACAGCTGGCAGGATAGTGCAACATTTCCATATACAGAGTTCTAGCTACAGGCAGATGCGTACAATGAGAGTAGTCCAACATGTCCATATAGAGGGTACTACTACATGGCAGATGAGTCCAACATGTCCAAATACTGAGATCTAGCTACATGGCAGGCAAGTCCAATATGTTCATATACGGAGAGCTAGCAACATGGCAGGGTAGCACAACATTTCCATATACAGAGTTCTAGCTACAAGGCAGATGAGTCCATCATGTCCACATACTGAGAGCTACCTACATGGCAGACAAGTCCAATATGTTCATATACAGAGAGCTACCTACTCGGTAGATCTGTCCAACATATCCATGTACAGAGAGCTAGCTATATGGAAGATGAATTCAAACTGTCCATATAGAGAGTGCTAGCTACATGGCAGGGAAATGCAACATTTCCATATACAGAGTTCGAGCTACAAGGCAGATGAGCCCAACTTGTCTATATACTGAGAGCTAGCTACATGGCAGACAAGTCCAATATGTTCATAAACTGAGAGCCACCTACATGGAAAATCAGTCCACATTATTCATGTACAATGAGCTATCTACATGGCAGACGAGGCAAAAATGATAAAAACAGAGTGCTAGCTACTTGGCAGAGTAGTGCAACATTTCTGTATGCAGAGTTCTTACTACAAGGCAGATGAGTCCAACTTGTTTATATACTGAGAACTAGCTACATGGCAGACAAGTTGAATATGTTCATATACAAAGAGCTACCTACTTGGTAGATCAGTCCAAACTATCCATGTACAGAGAGCTAACTACTTTGCAGAATAGTCCAAAATGTCCATATACAGAGAGCTAGCTACATGGCAGAGTAGTGCAACATTTCGATATACAGAATTCTAGCTAAAAGGCAGATGAGTACAACTTGTCTACATACAGAGAGTTAGCTACATGGCAGAGAAGTGCAACATGTCCATATACAGGATGCTATCTACGTGGCAGATGAGTCCAAAATGTCCACATACTGAGAGCTAG
>NW_006408755.1:635390-651141 GCF_000296735.1 Chrysochloris asiatica
GTCCAAAATGTCCATATACACAGACTAGCTACATGGCAGGGTAAAGCAACATTTCCATATACACATCTCTAGCCAAATGGCAGATGTGTCCAACATGTCCATATACTGAGAGGTAGCTACATGGCAGAGTAGTCCAACTTGTTCATATATAGGGTACTAGCTACATGGCAGATGAGTCCAACCTGTCCATATACTGAGAGCTAGCTACATGGCAGCAAAGTCCATTATGTTCATATACAGAGAGTTAGCTACATGGCAGGGTAGTTCAACATTTCTATATAGAGAGTTCTAGCTAAAAGGCAGATGAGTCCAACTTGTCTACATACAGAGAGCTGGCTACATGGCAGTATAGAGCAACTTTTCCATATACAGAGTTCTAGGTATATGGCAGATGTGTCCATTATGTCCATATACTGAGAGATAGATACATGGCAGAAAAGTCCAATATGTTCATATACACAGAGGTAGCTACATATCAGGGTAGTGAAACATTTCCATATACAGAGTTCTAGCTACAAGGCAAATGAGTCCAACTTGTCTATATACAGACAGCTAACTACATGGAAGGGTAGTGCAACATTTCCATATACAGAGTTCTAGTTACATGGCAGATGTGTCCAATGTGTCCATGCAAAGAGACCTAGCTACATAGCAAAGTATTGCATCATTTCCATATACAGAGTTCAGCCTACATGGCAGATGAGTCTCAAGTGTTCATATACTGAGTTAGCTACATCGTAGAATAGTCCAATATGTCCATATACAGAGTTGTATTTACATGGCAGATGTGTACAACATGTCCATATACTGAGAGCTAGCTACATGGGATACAAGTCCAATATGTTCATATACAGAGAGCTAGCTACATAGCAGTGTAGTGCAACATTTCCATATACAGTCTTCTAGCTACAAGGCAGATGAGTCCAACTTTTCTTTAAACAGACATCTAACTACATGGCAGATGAGTCCAAAATGTTCTTGTACAGATACCTAGCTACATGGCAGGGTAGTACAACATTTCCATATACAGAATTCTAGATACAAGGTAGATGAGTCCAACTTCTCTTTATGCAAAGAGCTAGCTACATGGCAGAGTAGTGCAACATTTCCATATATAGAATTCTAGCTACAAGGCAATGTGTTCAATGTGTCCATATACTGCGAGCTAGCTTTATGGCAGAATAGTCCAACAAGTCCATATACAGGGTACTAGCTACATGGCAGATGAGTCCAACATGTTCATATACTGAGAGTTAATTACACGGTAAATGAGTCCCACATGTGTATATATAGAACACTAGCTCCCTGTCTAATGTATCCAACATGTCCATATATTGAGAGCTAGCTACAAGTCAAACAAGTCCAATATGTTCATGTTCAGAGAGCTAGCTATATGGCTGGTTGGTGTAACATTTCCATATACAGAGTTCTAGCTACATGGCAGATTTGTCCAATGGGTTTATATACTGAGAGTTAGGTACATGGCAGACAAGTCCTATGTGTTCATATACAGAGAGCTACCTATTTGGCACATCAGTCCAAAATATCTATATACAGATAGCTAGCTACATGTTAGATGATTCCAAAATGTTGGTATAGAGAGAGCTAGCTACATGGCAGCGTAGTGCAACATTTCCATATACAGAGTTCTAACTACAAGGCAGATGAGTCCAACGTGTCTATATACAAAGAGTTAGCTACATGGCAGAGTAGTGGAACATTTCCATATAGAGACTTCTAGCTACTTGGCAGATGTGTCCAAGGTGTCCATATACTGAGAGCTTCCTACATGGCAGACGAGTCCAATATTTTTCATAATCAAAGAGCTAGCTATGTGGCATGGTAGTGAAACATTTCCATATACAGAGTTATAGCAGCACGGAAGATGTGTCCAACATGTCCATATACTGAGAGCTAGTTACATGGCAGAGTCCTGCAACATTTTCATATACAATGTTCTAGTTACAAGGCAGATGAGTCCAACTTGTCTATATACAGAGAGTTAACTGAATGGCAGGGTAGTAAAACATTTCCATATACAGAGTTCTAAATACATGGCAGATGTGTCCAACGTGTCCATATACTCAGAGCTAGCTAAATGGCAGATCAATCCAAAGTATTCATGCACAGTGAGATCACGAAAAGTCAGACGAGTCCAAAATGTCCATATACAGAATGCTAGGTACATGGCAGAGTAGTGCATCATTTCCATATACAAAGTTCACGCTACACGGCAGATGAGTCCAAAGTGTTCATATACTGAGAGCTTGCTACATGGCAGAGTAGTCCAATATGTCCATATACAGACTTCTAGCTACATGGCAGATGTGTCCAACGTGTCCATATACTGACAGCTAGCTAAATGGCAGACAACTCCAATATGTTCATATACAGAGAGCTACCTACTTAGCAGATCAGTGCAACATATTCACGTACAGACAAGTCCAAAATGTCCATATACAGACAGCTAGCTACATGACAGGCTAGTGCAATATGTCCATATACAGATTTCTAGCAACAAGGCAGATGAATCCAACTTGTCTACATAAAGAGAGCTAACTACATGGAAGGTTAGTGCAATATTTCCATATATAGAGTTCTAGCTACCATGGTAGATGTGTCCAATGTGTCCATGTATGAGAGCTAGCTATATGTCAGATGAGTCCAAAATGTCCATGAACAGAGAACTAGCTACATGGCAAAGTAGTGCATCATTTCCATGTACAGAGTTAAAGCTAAATAGCAGATGAGTCCCAAGTGTATATATACGGAGAGCTAGCTATATAGGAGAGTAGTCATACATGTTCATATACACAGTTGTAACTCCATGACTGATGTGTCCAACGTGTCCATATACTGAGAGCTAGCTACATGGCAGAGAAGTCCAATATGTTCATATACAGGGAGGTACCTACTTGGCAGATAAGTACAACATATCAATTTACAGACAGCTAGCTACATGGCCTACAGGTCCAAAATGTGTATATACAGGGAGCTATACATGGAAGTGTAGTGCAACACTTTCATATACAGATTTCTAGCGGCAAGACAGATTAGTCCATATTGTCTATATACAGAGAGCTAGCTACATGGCAGAGTAGTGCAACATTTCCATATAGATAGTTCTAGCTACATGGCAGATGTGTCCAACGTGTCCATATATTGAGAGCTAGCTACATGGCAGACAATTTCAACATGTTCATATACAGAGAGCTACCTCCTTGGCAGATGTGTCCAATGTGTCCATATACTGAAAGCTACCTACATGGCAGACAAGTCCAATATGTTCATATACAAAGAGGTAGCTACATGGCAGGGTAGTGAATCATTTCCATATGCAGAGTTCTAGCAACATGTCAGATGAGTCCAACATGTCCATATACTGAGAGCTAGCTACATGGCAGAGGAGTCCAATATGTTCATATACACAGAGCTACCTACTTGGCAGATAAGTCCAACATATCCATGTACAAAGAGCTAGTTACATGGCAGATGAGTCCAACTTGTCTATATACAGAGAGGTAACTGAATGGCACAGTAGTGCAACATTTCCATATACAGAGTTTTAGGTACATGGCAGATGTGTCCAACGTGTCCATATACTCAGAGCTAGCTTCATGGCAGATCAGTCCAAAATATCCATGCACAGAGAGATCGCGACATGTCAGAGGAGTCAAAAATGTCCATATAGAGAGAGCTAGCTACATGACAGAGTACTGCATCATTTCCATACACAAAGTTCAAGCTACATGGCAGATGAGTCCAAAGTGTTCATATACTGAGAGCTTGCTACATGGAAGAGTAGTCCAATATGTCCATATACAGAGTTAGCTTCATGGCAGACAAGTACAATATGTTCATATACAGAGAGCTACCCACTTGGCAGATCAGTGCAACATATCTATGTACAGAGTGCTAGCTACATGGCAGACGAGTCCAAAATGACCATATACAGAGAGCTAGCTACATGGCTGGATAGTCCAATATTTCCATATACAGAGTTCTAGCAACAAGGCAGATGAGTCCAACTTATCTACATAAAGATAGCTAACTACATGGAAGCGTAATGAAACATTTCCATATATGGAGTTCTAGATACATGGCAGATGGGTGCAACGTGTCCATGTACTGAGAACTAGCTACATGTCAGATGAATCCAAAATGTCCATGCACAGAGAATTAGTACATGACAGAGTAGTGCATCATGTTCATATGCAGAGTTGAAACTGCATGGCAGATGAGTCCCAAGTGCATACATACTGAGAACTAGCTACATAGCAGAGTAGTCCAACATGTCCATAAACAGAGTTCTAGATACATAGCAGATGTGTCCAACATGTCCATATATTGAGATAAGTTCAACATGTTCATATACAGAGAGCCACCTACTTGTCAGAAAAGACCAACATATCCATGTACAGAGAATTAGCTACATGGGCTAAAGTGACAAAATGTCCATATACAGGGAGCTAGCTACATGGCAGGGTAGTGCAACATTTCCATATGCAGATTTCTAGCTCCAAGGCAGATTAGTCCAAATTGTCTATTTACAGAGAGTTAGCTACATGGCAGAGTAGTGCAACATTTCGATATACAGAGTTCTGGTTATATGGCAAATGTGTCCAACGTGTACATATACTGAGAGCTAGCTACATGGCAGAGTAGACCAACATGTCCATATACAGGGTAATTGCTACATGGCAGATGAGCCAAACATGTCCATATACTGAGAGTTAAGTACATAGCAATTGGGTCCAACATATGTATACATAGAGGACTAGATCCCTGGTTAATGAGTCCAACATGTCCATATACTGAGAGGTATCTACATGGCAGACAAGTCCAATATGTTCATATACAGAGTGCTAGCTACATGGAAGGGTAGTGCAACATTTCCATATACAGAGTTCTAGATACATGGCAGATGTGTCTATAGTGTCCATGTACTGAGAGCTGGCTACATAGCAAATAAGTATAATATGTTCATATACAGAGAATTACCTACTTGGTAGATCAGTCCAAAATATCCAGGTATAGAGAGCTAGGCACATGGCAACCAAGTCCAATATCTCCATATACCGAGAGCTAGATATATGGCAGGGTAGTGCAACATTTCCATATACAGAGTTCTACCTACAATGCAGATGAGTTCAACTTGTTTATATACTTAGAGCTAACTACATGGCAGGGTAGTGCAACATTTCCATATACAGATTTCTAATTACATGGCAGATGAGTCCAAAATATCCATATACAGAGATCTAGCTACATGGACTGGTAGTGCAACATTTCCATATACAGAGTTCTATGTACATAGCAGATGTGTCCAATGTGTCCATATACTGAGAACTAGCTACATGGCAGAGTAGTCCAACATGTCCCAGAGTAGTCCATATATGTACTATATACAGGGTACAAGCTACCTAGCAGATGAGTCCAATATGTCCATATTCTTAGAGTTAACTACATGGCAAATAAGTGCAACATGTGTATATATAGAGGATTAGCTCCCTGGAAAATGGTCCAGCATGTCCATATACTGTGAGCTAGCTACATGGCAGAAAAGTCCAATATATTCACACACAGAGAGCTACCTACTTGGAAGATGAGTCCAAGATATCCATGTATAGAGAGCTAGCTACATGGCAGACATGTCCAATATATTTATATACAGAGATCTACCTACTTGACAGATCAGTCCAACATATCCATGTACAGAGAGCTAGCTACAAGGAAAACGAGTCCAAAATATTCATATACAGAGTGCTAGTGACATGGCAGAGTAGGGCATGATTTCCATATACAGAGATTCAAGTTAAATGGCAAATGTGTCTATTGTGTCCATATACTGAGAGCTTGCTACATGGCAGAGAAGTCCAATATCTTCATATACAAAGAGCTACCTTCTTGGCAGATCAGTCCAACATATCCATTTACAGAGAGCTAGTTACATAGTAGACGAGTACAAAATGTCCAACCACAGAGTGTTAGATACATGGCAGGGTAGTGCAACATTTGCATATACAGAACTCAAGATACAAGACAGATGAATTCAACTTGTCTATGTACAGAAAGCTATGGACAGAGAGCTAGCTACATGCAGAGTAGTGCAACACAGAGTTCTAGCTACATGGCAGATGTGTCCAACATGTCCATATCTTAGAGCTAGCTACATGGCAGACAAGTCCGTTATGTTCATATACAGAGAGCTAGCTACATGGCAGGGTAGTGCAACATTTCCATATACAGAGATTTAGCTGCATGATAGATGTGTCCAACGTGTCCATATACTGAGAGCTAGCTACATTGCAGAGTAGTCCAACATGGCCCTATATAGGGTACTAGCTACATGGCAGATGGGTCCAACATGTCCATACATTGAGAGTTAACTACATGGCAAATACGTCCAACATATGTATCTATAGAGGACTAGCTCCCTGGCTAATGAATCCAATATGTCAATATACTGTGAGATAGCTACTTGGCAGACAAATCCAATATGTTTATATACAGAAAGCTAGCTACATAGCAGGATAGTGCAAGACTTCCATATATAAAGTTCTAGCTACATGTCAGTTGTGTCCAACGTGTCCATATACTGAGAGCTAGCTACATTGCAGACAAGTCCAATTTGTTCGTATACAGATAGCTAACTTCTTGGCAGATCAGTCCAACTTTTATATGTACAAAGAGCTATATGTCAGAAAAGTCCAAAATGTCCATATACAGAGAGTAAGCTACATGGCAGGGTAGTGCAACATTTCCATATACAGAGTTCTAGCTACAAGGCAGATGAGTCCAACATGTCTATAAACAGAGAGCTATCTAAATGGCAGAGTAATGCAACATTTCCATATACAGAGTTCTAGCTTCATGGCAGATGGGTTCAAAGTGTCCATATACTGAGAGCTTGCTACATGACATTGTAGTCCAACATGTCCATGTTCAGAGAGCTAGCAACATAACAGATGAGTCCAAAATGTTCATATACAGTGAGTAAGCTTCATGGCAGTGTAGTGCAACATTTCCATATACAGAGTTCTAGCTACAAGGCACATGAGTCCGACTTTTCTATATACAGAGAATTAGCTAAATGGAAGAGTAGTCCAGCATATCAATATACAGAGTTGTAGCTACAAGGCAGATTTGTCCAACATGTCCACCATTTACTGAGAGCTCGATACATGGTAGAGTAGTCCATATCCACGATACTAGCTACATGGCAGATGAGTCCAAAATGTCAATGCACAGAGAGTTAGCTACATGGCATGGTAGTGCAATATTTCCATATACAGAGTTTTTGCTACAACACAGAGGAGTCCAACTTGTCTATATACAGAGAGCTAGCTACATGGCAGAGTAGTGTAACATTTCCATATACAGAGTTCTAGCTACATGGCAGAGGATTCCAAAATGTCCATGCACAGAGAGCTATCTGCATGCCAGAGTAGTGCATAATTTCCATATACAGAGTTCAAGTTACATGGCAGATGACTTCTAAGTGTTCATATACTGAGAGCTAGCTACATCACAGAGTAGTCCAAAATGTCCCTATACAGAGTTCTTGCTGCATGGCAGATGTGTCCAACGTGTCCATAAACTGAGAGCTAAGTACATGGCAGACAAGTCCAATGTGTTCAAGCTGCAAGGCAGATGAGTCCAACTTGTCTATATACAGAGAGCAATTTATATGAGAGTGTAGTGCAACATTTACATATACAGAGTTCTAGCTATATGACAAATGTGTCCATCATGTCCATGTACTGAGAGCTAGCTACATAGCACAGTAGTCCAACATGTCCATATACAGGGTACTAGCTACATGGCAGATGAGTCCAACATGTTCATAATGAGTCCAACATATGCATATTTAGAGGACTAGCTCTCTGTCTAATGAGTCCAACGTGTCCATATACTGAGAGTTAGGAGCTCTGGTAGTGTAGTGGTTACGAATCGGGCTGCTAAACTTAAGGTCAGCGGTTTGAAACTACCAGCCGCTCCGCAGAAGAAAGATGAGGCTTTCTACTCCCGTAAAGATTTACATCCTCGGAAACCCTGTACAGGGTCGCTATGGGTCGGAATCGACTCGACGGCACTTAACAACAACAACAACAACAAGATACATGACAGGGCAGTGCAACATTTCCATATACAGAGTTCTAGCTACAAGGCATATGAGTGCAGCTTGTCTATATACAGAAAGCTAACTACATGGCAGGGTAGTGCAACATTTCCATATACAGTGTTCTAGCTACATGGCCAATGTGTCAAACGTGTCAATATACTGAGAGCTAGCTACATGGCAGACAAGTCCAATATGTTCATATGCAGAGAGCTACCTACTTGGCAGATAAGTCCAACATATCCATGTACAAAGAGCTAGTTACATATCAGACAAGTCCAAAATGTCCATATACAGAGAGCAAGATACATGGCAGAGTAGTGCATCATTTCCATATACAGAGTTCAAGCTACATGGCAGATGAGTCCAAAGTGTTCATATACTGAAAGCTAGCTACATGTAAGACAAGTCAAATATTTTCACTTACAGAGAGCTACCTATTCGGCCGATCAATCTAACATATCCATGAACAGAAAGGTAGGTACATGGCAGAAGAGTCAAAAAGTTCCACATACAGTGAGCTAGCTTCAATAAAGTGTAGTGTAACATTTCCATATTCAGAGTTCTAGCTACATGGCATATTTGTCCAATGGGTCTATGTCGTGAGAGTTTTACATGGCAGACAAGTCCAATATGTTCATATACAGAAAGCTACCTACTTGGAGATCAGTCCAACTTATCCATATACAGAGAGCTAGCTACATGGCAAGGTAGTGCAACATTTCCATATACAGAGTTCTAGCTACAAGGCAGATGAGTCCAACTTGTCTATATACAGAGACCTAGCTAAATGGCAGAATAGTGCAACATTTCCATGTACAGAGTTCTAGCTACAAGGCAGATGAATCCAACATGTCCATAGACTGAGACCTTGCTACATGGCAGACAAGTCCAATACGTTTATATACAGATAGCTACCTACTTGGCAGATCAGTCCAACATATCCATGTACAGAGATCTAGTTACATGGCAGACGAGTCCAAAATGTCCATATCCTGAGAGCTAGTAACATGGCATGGTAGTGCAATATATCCATAAACAAAGCTATAGCTACATGGCAGATGTGTCCAATGTGTCCCTATACTGAGAGCTAGCTACATGTCAGACGAGTCCAAAATGTCCATTCACATAGAGCTAGCTACATGGCAGAGTAGTGCATCATTTACATATACAGAGTTCAACACATGGCAGATGAGTCCCAAGTGTACATATACTGAGAGCTATCTACATTGCAGGGTAGTCCAACATGTCCACATACAGATGTTCTAGCTACATGGCAGATGTGTCCAACGTGTCCGTATATTGAGAGTTAACTACATGGCAAATGAGTCCAACATGTGTATATATAGAGGACTAGCTCCCTGGCTAATTAGTTCAATAAGTCCATATATTGAGAGCTAGCTACATGGCAGACAAGTCCAATATGTTCATATACAGAGAGCTAGCTACATGGCAGAGTACTGGAATATTACCATATACAGAGTGCTAGCTACATGGCAGATGTGTAAAGTGTGTCAATATACTGAGAGCTAGCTACATGGCAGACAAGACCACTATGTTCATATACAGAGAGCTACCTACTTGCCTGATAAATCCAAAATATCCATGTACAGAGAGATAGCTACATGGCAGGCGAGTTCAAAATGTCCGTATACAGAGAGCTAGCTACATGGCAGTGTAGTACAACATTGCCATATACAGAGTTCTAGCTACAAGTCAGATGAGTCCAACTTGTCTTTATACAGAGAACTAACTACTTGGAAGAGTATTGCAACATTTCCATATACGGATTTCTTGCACATGCCAGATGTGTCCAAATATTGACAGCTAGCTACATGGCAGAGTAGTCCAACGTGTCCATATACAGCATATTTCTAATTGGAAGATTAATACAACATGTCCTTATACTGAGAGGTAGCTACATGGCAGACGAGTACAAAATGTCCATGTAGAGAGAGCTAGCTGCATGGCAGGGCAGTGCAATATTTCCATATACAGAGTTCTAGCTACAAGGTAGAAGAGTCCAACTTGTCTATATAGAGAGAGCTAACTATATGGAAGGGTATTTCAACATTTCCATATACAGAGTTCTAGCTACATGGCAGATGTGTCCTACATGTCCATATACTGAGAGCTAACTACATTTCACGAGTCCAAAATGTCCATGCACAGAGAGCAAGCTACATAGCAGAGCAGTGTATCATTTCCATATACACAGTTCAAGCTACTTGGCAGATGAGTCCCAAGTGTTCATATACTGAGAGCTAGCTACATAGCAGAGTGGTCCAACATGTCCATATACAGACTTCTAGCTACATGGCAGATGTGTCCAACGTGTCCATATACTGAGAGGTAGCTATATGGCAGACAAGTCCAATATGTTCATATACAGAAAGCTACCTACTTGGCAGATTAGTCCAACATATCCATCTACAGAGAGCTAACTACAAAGCAGATAAGTCCAAAATGTCCATACAAAGAGCGAGCTACATGGCAGGGTAGTGCAACATTTCCATATAGAGAGTTCTAGCTGCAAGACAGATGAGTCCAACTTGTCTATATACGGAGAGCTAGTTACATGGCAGAGTAGTGCAACATTTCCATATCCAGAGTTCAAGTTACATGGCAGATGAGTACCAAGTGTTAATAAACTGAGAGCTAGGTACATCACAGAGTAGTCCCTCATGGTCATATACAGAGTTCTAGCTACATGGCAGATGTGTCCAACATGTCCCTATACTGATAGCTATCTACATGGCAGACAAGTCCAAGATGCCCTTATACGGGAGCTAGCTACATGGCAGACGAGTCCAAAAGGTCCATGAAGAGAGAGCTAGCTGCATGGCAGGGTAGTGCAACATTTCCATATACAAAGTTCTAGCTATATGGCAGATGTGTCAAATGTGTCAATATACTGAGAGCTAGTTATATGACAATCAAATCCAACATGTTCATATACAGAGAGCTACCTACTTGACAGGTCAGTCCAACATATGCATGTACAGAGAGCTAGCTAAATGGCAGACGATTACAAAATGTCAATATACAGAGAGCTAGCTACATGGCAGGGTAGTGCTACATTTCCATATACAGAGTTCTAGCTACAAGGCAAAAGATTCCATCTTGTCTTTATATAGAGAGCTAACTACATGGTAGAGTATTGCAACATTTCCACATACAGAATTCTAGCTACTTGGCAATGTGTCCAATGTGTCCATATATTGAGAGCTAGCTTCATGGCAGAGTAGTCCATCATGTCCATATAAAGGGTACTAGCTACATGGCAGATGAGTTCAACATGTCCATATACTGAGAGCTAGCTACATGGAAAACAAGTACAATATGTTCATATACAGAGAGCTACCTACTTTGCATATCAGTCCAACATATCCTTGTACATGGCAGACTAGTCCAAAATGTCCATATACAGAAAGCTAGCAACATGGCAGGGTAGACATATATTTCCATATACAGAGTTCAAGCTACATTGCAGATGAGTCCCAAGTGTTCATATAATGAGAGCTAGCTACATCACAGAGCAGTCCAACATGTCGATATACAGGGTACTAGCTGCACGGCAGATGAGTTCTACATGTCTATATACTGAGAGGTACCTACATGGCAGACAAGTCCAATATGTTCATATACAGAGAGCTACCTACTTGGCAGATCAATCCATCATATCCATGTACAGAGAGCTACATGGCAGACGAGTCCAAAATGTCCATACAGAGAGAGCTAGCTACATGGCATAGTAGTGGAACATTAATATATACAGAGTTCTAACTACATGGTAGATGTGTCCAGCGTGTCCATAACCTTAGAGCGAGCTATATGGCAGACAAGTGCATTATGTTCATATACAGAGAGCTAGCTACATGGCAGGGTAGTCCAACATTTCCATATACAGTTTTCTAGCTACATGGCAGATGTTTCCAACATGTCCATATCCTTAGAGCTAGCTACATGGCAGACAAATCCAATATGTTCATAAACAGAGAGCTTGCTACAAGCCAGGGTAGTGCAACATTTCCATACACAGATTTCTAGCTACATGGCAGATGAGTCCAACTTGTTTATATACAGAGAGCTAACTAACTGGAAGGATAGTGCAACATTTCTATATACAGAGTTCCAGCTACATGACAGATGTGTCCAACTTGTCCATATACTGAAAGCTAGCTACACGGCAGACAAAATCCAGTTTGTTCATATACAGACAGCTACCTAATTGGTAGATCAGTCCACATATCCATGTACAGAGAGCTAGCTATATGGCGGATGAGTCCAAAATGTCCATATCCAGAGAGCAAGCTACATGGCAGAGTAGTGCATCATTTCCATATACAGAGTTCAAGCTCCATGGCACATGAGTCCAAATTGTTCATATACTGAGAGCTAACTACATGGCAGAGTTGCCCAACTTGTCCATATACAGAGTTCTAGCTACATGGCAGATGAGTCCAACGTGTCCCCGTATTGAGAGCTAGCTACATGTCAGACAAGTCAAATATTTTAACTTTCAGAGAGCTACCTACTCGGCAGATCAGTCTAACATATCAATGAACAGAGAGATAGGTAAATGGCAGACGAGTCAAAAATGTCCATATACAGTGAGCTACCTTCAATTAAGTGTAGTGTAACATTTCAATATACAGAGTTCTACCTACATGGCATATGTGTCCAATGGGTCCATATTCTGAGAGCTAGCTACATGGCAGACAAGTGCAATATGTTCATATACAGAGAGCTACCTACTTGGCAGATCAGTCCAACATATCCATATACAGAGAGCTAGATACATGGCATACGATCCAAAATGTGGATATACAGAGAGCTTGCTACATGCCAGGGTAGTGCAAATTTTTCATATACAGATTTCTAGTTACATAGCAGATGAGTCCAAAATGTCCATGTACTGAGAGCTAGCTACATGGCAGACAATTCCAATATATTCATATACAAAGAGCTACCTACTTGGCAGATCAGTCCAACATATCCATGTACAGAGAGCTAGCTACATGGCAGACGAGACCTAAGTGTTTATATACAGAGAGCTAGCTACATGGGAAGGTAGTGCAAAAATTTCATGTACAGAGTTAGTACTACAAGGCAGATGAGTCAAACTTGTCTTTATACCAAGAGCTAACTACATGGCAGAGTAGTGAATCATTTTCGTATACAGAGTTGTAGCTACATGGCAATGTGTCCAACGTGTCCATATAATAACAGCTAGCTACATGGCAGAGTAGTACAACATTTCCATATACAGGGTATTAGCTACATGGTAGATGAGTCCAAAACGTCCATGTACTGAGAGCTAGCTATAAGGCAAACAAGTCCAATACGTTCATATACAGAGAGCTACATACTTGGCAGATCAGTCCAAAATATCCATGTACAGAGAGCTAGCTACATGCCATATGAGTCCAAATTGTCCATATACAGAGAGCTAGCTTCATGGCAGAGAAGTGCAAAAATTTCCATATACTGAGTTCTAGCTACAAGGTAGAAGAATCCAACTTGCATAATACAGAGAGTTTACTACATGGAAGGGCAGTGAAACATTTCCATATACAGAGTTCTAGATACATGGCAGATGTGTCCTACATGTCCATATACTGAGGCTAGCTAAATTTCAGACGAGTCCAAAATGCCCATGCACAGAGAGCTAGCTACATGGAAAATTACTCAAACATTTCCATATACAGAGTTCAAGCTACATGGCAGATGAGTCCCAAGTGTTCATATACTGACAGCAAGCTACATCACAGAGTAGTCCAACATGTCCATATACAGGGTACTAACTATATGGCAGAGAGTCCAACATGTCTATATACTGAGAGGTAGCTTCATGGCAGACAAGTCCAATATGTTCATATAAAGAGAGCTACCTACTTGGCAGATCAGTCCAACATATCCATGTAGAGAGAGCTAGCAACATGGCAGGATAGTGCTGTATTTACATATACAGAGTTCTACCTACAAGGCTGATGAGTCCAACTTGTCTATATACAGAGAGCTAGCTACATGGAAAGGTAGTGCAACATTTCCATATACAGAGTTCTAGCTACATGGCAGATGTGTCCAACGTGTCCATATGCTGCGAGCTAGATTCATGACAGAATAGTCCAACATGTCCTAGCTACATGGCAGATAAATTCAACAGGTCCATATATTGAGAGTTAATTACATGTTAAATGAGTCGCACATGTGTATATATAGAACACTAGCTCCTTGTCTAATGAGTCCAACATGTGCATATACTGAAAGCTAGCTGAAAGACAGACAGGTCCAATAAGTTCATGTACAGAGGGCTAGGTACATGGCAGGGTAGTGCAACATTTCCACATACAGAGTTCAAGGTATATGTCAGATGAGTCCCAAGTGTTCATATACTGAGAGGTAGCTAGGTTGCAGAGATTTCTAGCTACATGGCAGATATGTCCAGAGTGTCTATGTACTGAGAGGTAGCTACATGGCAGACAAGTCCAATATGTTCATATACCGAGAGCTACCTACTTGGAAGATCAATCCAACTTATCCATGTAAAGATAGATAGATACATGGCAGACGAGTCCAAAATGTGCATATACAGAGAGCTAGCTACATGGCAGGGTAGTGCAATATTTCCATATACAGAGTTCTAGCTTAAAGACAGATGAGTCCAACTTGTATATGTACAGAGAGCTAGCTACATGGCATAGTAGTGCAACATTTGCATAAACAGAGTTCTAGCTACATGGCAGATATGTCCAATGCGTCCATATACTGAGACCTATCTACATGGCAGAATATTCCAACATGTCCATATACAGGGTACTAGCTATATGGCAGTTGAGTACAACATGTCAATATACTGAGAGTTAATTGCATGGCAAATGAGTCCAACAAGTGTATATATAGAGGACTAGCTTCCTGGATAATGAGCCCAACATGACCATATACTGTGAACTAGCTACAAGGCAGACAAATCCAATATGTTCATGTACAAAAAGCTAGCTACATGGCAGGGTAGTGCAACATTTCCATATACAGAGTTCTAGCTACATGGCATATGTGTCCAACGGGTCCATATACTGAGAGCTAGCTGCATGATAGACAAGTCCAATATGTTCATATACAGAGAGCTACCTACATGGCAGATCAGTCCAATATATCCATATACAGAGAGCTAGCTACATGTCAGATGATACCAAAATGTCGATATACAGAGAGCTAGCTAAATGGCAGGGTAGTGCAACATTTCCATATGCAGAGTTCTAGCTACAAGACATATGAGTCCAACTTGTCGATCTACAGAGAGCTAGTTACATGGACGTGTACTGCAATATTTTCATATACAGTGCTCTAGCTACATGGCAGATGAGTCCAACATGTCCATATACTGAGAGCTACCTACATGGCAGACAAGTCCAATATGTGCATATACAGAGAGCTACCTACTTGGCAGATCAGTCCAACATATTCATGTACAGACAGCTAGCTACATGGCAGACGAGTCCAAAATGTCTATATACAGAGAGCTAGCTACATGGCAGAGTAGTGAAATATTTCCATATACAGAGTTCTAGCTACAAGGCAGATGAGTCCAAATTGTCTACATAGAGAGAGCTAACTACATGGAAG
>NW_006408755.1:651866-673174 GCF_000296735.1 Chrysochloris asiatica
GTCCAAATTGTCTACATAGAGAGAGCTAACTACATGGAAGAGTGGTGCAACATTTCCATATACAGAGTTCTAGGTACATGGCAGATGTGTCCAACGTGTCCATATACTGAGAGCTAGCTACATGGCAGACAAGTCCAATACGTTCATATACAGAGAGGTAGCTGCATGACAGATGTGTCCAACATGTACAAATACTAAGAGCTAGCTATATGCCAGAAAAGTCCAATATGTTCATATACAGACAGCTACCTACTTGTCAGATCAGCCCAACATATCCATGTACAGACAGCTTGCTACATGGCAGATGAGTCCAAAATATCCATATACAGAGACCTACCTACATGGGAGGGTAGTTCAACAATTCCATACACAGAGTTACGGCTACATGACAGAAGAGTCCAAAGTGTTCATATACTGGGAGCTAGCTACATTGCAGAGTTGTCCAACATGTCCATATACAGAGTTCTAGCTACATGGCAGATGTGACAAACGTGTCTATATACTGAGAGCTTGCTACATGGCAAACAAGTCCAATATGTTCATATACAGAGAGCTAGCTACATGGCAGACGAGTCCAAAATGTCCATATACAGAGTGCTAGCTACAAGGAAGTGTAGTGCAATATTTCCATATACAGAGTTCTAGCTACAAGGCAGATGAGCCCAACTTGTCTATATACAGGGAGCTAGCTACATGGCAGAGTAGTGCAACATTTCCATATACAGAGTTCTAGCTATATGGCAGATGAGTCAAACATGTCCATATACTGAGAGCTACCTTCATGGCAGACAAGTCCAATATGTTCATATACAGAGCGCTACCTACTTGTCAGATCCGTGCAACATATCCATGTATAGAGAGCTAGCTACATGGCATACAAGTCCAAAATGTCCATATACAGAGAGTTTGCTACATTGGAGGGTTGTGCAACATTCCCGTGTACAGACTTCTAGCTACAAGTTCTAGCTATAACTTTTCTATATACACAGTGCTAGTTACATAGGAGAGAGTAGTGCAACAATTCCATATACATAATTCTAGCTACATGGGAGATGTGTCCAATGTGTCCATATACAGGTTGCTATCTACATGGTGGATGAGTCCAACATGTCCATATACTAAGAGCTAGCTACATGGCAGACAAGTCCAGAATGTTCATATACAGAGATTTCCCTACTTGGCAGATCAGTCCAACATACCCATGTATAGAGAGCTAGATACATGGCACACAAATCCAAAATGTCCATATACAGTGAGTTAGCTACAAGGCAGGGTAGTGCAACATTTCCATATCCAGAGTTCTAGGTACAAGGCAGATGAGTCCAACATTTCTATATACAGTGAGCCAATTACATGTCGGAGTGTTGCAACAATTCATATACATAGTTCTAGTTACATGGCACATGTGTCCAACGTGTCCATATACTGAGATCAAGGTTGTTGGCAGAGTAGTACAACATGTCCAAATAGACCATACTAGCTACATGGCAGATGATTCCAACATGTCCATATACTGAAAGATAGCTAATTGGCAGACAAGTCCAATATGTTCATATACAGAGAGCTCCCTACTTGTCAGATCAGTCCAATATGTCCATATACAGAAAGCTAGCTACGTGGAATGGTTGTGCAATATTACCAAATACAGAGTTCTAGGTATAAGTCAGATGAGTCCAACTTGTATATATACAGAGAGCTAACTACATGGAAAGGTAGCGAAACATTTACATATACAGAGTTTAGCTACATGGCAGACGTGTCCAACGTGTACATATACTGAGAGTTAGCTGCACTGTAGACAAGTCCAATATGTTCATTTACAGAGAGCTCCCAATTTGACAGATCAGTCCAATCTATCCATGTACAGAGAGGTAGCTACATGGCAGAAGAGTCCAAAATGTCCTTATGCAGAGAGCTAGGAACATGGCAGGGTAGTGCAACATTTCCACATACAGAGTTCTAGCTACATGGTAGATGTGTCCAACGTTTCCATATACTGAGAGTTACCTACATGGCAGGCAAGTCCAATATGTTCATATACAAAGAGATCCCTACTTGGAAGATCAGTACTACATATCCATGCACAGAGAGCTAGCTACAGGGTAGATGAGTCCAAAATGTCCATATAGAGAGAGCTAGCTACATGGCAGGGTAGTGCAACATTTCCATATACAGAGTTCTAGCAACAAGGCAGGTGAGTCCAAATTGTTTATATACTGAAAGATAGTTACATGGCAGATAAGTCCAATATGCTCATATGCTGATAGCTACCTAATTGGCAGATCAGTCCAAAATATCCATGTGTAGAGAGCTAGCTACATGGCAGACAAGTCCAAAGTGCAACATTTCCATGTATGGAGTTACAGCTACAAGCCAGATGAGTCCAACTTTTCTATATACAGAGAACTAGCTACATGGCAGAGTAGTGCAACAATTCCAAATACATATTTCTAGCTATATGGCAGTAGTGTCCAACGTGTCCATATATTGAGAGCTAGCTACATGGCAGAGTAGTCGAACATGTCCATATAAAGTGTACTAGCTTCATGGCAGATGAGTCCAACATGTCCATATACCGAGAGCTAGCTACATTCCATACAAGTCCAATATATACATGTAAGGGTAGTGCAACATTTCCATATACAGAGTTCTTGCAACATGGCAGATGTGTCCAACGTGTCCATATACTTAGAGCTAGCTACATGGCAAACGAGTCCAAAATGTGCACGCACAGAAAGCTAGCTACATGGCAGAGTAGTTCATCATTTCCATATAGAGGGTTAAAGCTTCATGTCAGATAATACCAAGTATTCATATACTGGGATCTAGCTTCATGGCATAGTACTCCAGCACGTCCATATACAGAGTTCTAGCTACATGGCACACGTATTCAACGTGTCCATGTATTGAGAGCTGGCGACATGGAAGACTAGTCCAATATGTTCATATGGAGAAAGTTACCTACTTGGCAGATCAGTCCAACATATCCATGTACAGAGAGCTAGCTACATGGCATATGAGTCCAAAATGTCCATATACAGAGAGTTAGCTACATGGGAGGCTAGTGCAACATTTCCATATACAGAGTTTTAGCTACAAGGCTGTTGAGTCCAACTTGTCTATATACAGAGAGCTGGGAACATGGCAGAGTAGTGCAACATTTCCATATACAGAGATTCAGCTACATGGCAGATGTGTCCAATGTGTTCTTATACTAAGAGCGAGCTACATTGCAGAGTAGTACAAAATGTCCATATAAAGGGCACTAGCTACATGGCAGATTAGTCCAACATGATCGTAAACTTAGAGCTATCTACATGACAGACAAGTCAAGTGTGTTCATATACAGAGAGCTACCTACATGGCAGATCAGTCCAATATATGCATGTACAGAGAGGTACCTACATGGCAGACGAGTCCAAATGTCCTTATACAGAGACCTAGCTACATGGCAGGGTAGAGCAACATTTCAATATACAGAGTAATAGCTACATGGCAGATGTGTCCAACATGTCCATGTACTGAGAGCTACCTACATGGTAGACAAGTTCAATATGTACATATACAGAGAGCTAACTACGTGGCAGATCGGTCCAAAATATCCATGCACAGAGAGCAGCTACATGACAAAAAAGTCCAAAATGTCCATATACAGAATTCTAGCTGCAAGGCAGATGAGCCCCACTTATCTACATAGAGAGAGCTAACTACATGGAAAGGTGGTGCAACATTTCCATATGCAGAGTTCTAGCTACATGGCAGATGTGTCCAACATAGAAGACAAGCCCAATATGTTCATATACAAGGATTTACCTACTTGGCAGGTCAGTCCAACATATCCATGTACAGAAAGCTAGCTACATGGCATACGAGTCCAAAATGTCCATATACAGAGAGCTAACTACATGGCAGTATAGTGCAACATTTCCATATACGTAGTTCGAGCTACATGGCAGATGTGTCCAACGTGTCCATATACTGATATCTAGCTACATGGCAGACAAATCCAATATATCCATATACAGAGAGCTAGCTACATGGCAGGGTAGGGCAACATTTCCATATACTGAGTTCTAGCTACATGGCAGATGTATCCAACGTGTCCAGAATCTGAGAGCTAGCTACATGGCAGAAAAGTCCAATAAGTTCATATACAGAGAGATACCTACTTAGCAGATCAGTCCAACATATCCATGTACAAAGAGATGGCAGCATGGAAGATGTGTCCAATGTGTCCATATACTTAGAGATAGCTACATGGCAGAAAGTCAAATATATTCCTAGACAGAAAGCTACCTACTTGGCAGATCTATCCAACATATCCACGTAGCTAGCGACATGGCAGACGAGTTTAAAATGTCCATATATAGAGAGCTTCCTACATGGCAGGGTAATGCATCATGTCCATATACAGAGTTCAAGCTACATGACAGATGTGTCCAAAATGTTCATATACTGAGAGCTAGCTACATTGCAGAGTTGTTCAACATGTTCATATACAGAGTTCTAGTTACATGGCAGATGTGACAAACATGGCAATATACTGAGAGCTAGCTACATGGCAGAGAAGTCCAATATGTTCATATACAGAGATCTTGTTACATGGCAGATGAGTCCAAAATGTCCATATACAGAGAGTTATCTACATGACAGGGTAGTGCAACATTCCCATATACAGACTTCTAGCTACAAGGCAGATGAGTCCAACTTGCAATATACATAAAGCTAGGAACATGATAGAGTAGTGCAACATTTCCATATACAGAGTTCTAGTTACATGGCATATGTGTACAACGTGTCCATATACTGAGGACTAGCTACATGGCAGACAAGTCCAATATGTTCATATACATAGAGATACCTACTTGGCAGATCAGTCCCACATATCCATGTACAGAGAGCTAGCTACATGGCAGACGAGTACAAATTGTTCATATACATAGAGCTAGGTACATGGCAGGGTAGGGCATCATTTCCATATACAGACTTCTAACTACATGGTATATGTGTCCAACGTATCCATATACTGAGAGCTACCTACATGGCAGACAAGTCCAATATGTTCATATACAGAGAGCTACCTACTTGTCAGATGAGTCCAACATATCCATGTACAGACAGCTAGGTACATGGCATACGAGTCCAAAGTGTCCATATACTGAGAGTTAGCTACATGGCAGGGTAGTAAAACATTTCCATATATATAGTTGTTGCTACATGGCAGATATGTCCAACATGTCCATATTCTGAAAGCAAGCTACATGTCAGAGTAGTCCAACATGTCCATATACAGGATACTAGATACATGGCAGAAGAGTCTAACATGTCCATATCCGGAGAACTAGCTACATGGGAGGGTAGTGCAACATTTCCATATACAGAGTTCTTGCTACAAGCCAGATGAGTCCAACTTTTCTATATACAGAGAGCTAGCTACATGGAAGAGTAGTGCAACAATTCCATATACATAGTTCTAGCTACATGGCAGATGTTTCCAACGTGTCCATATACTGAGAGCTAACTACATGGCAGAGTAGTCCAACATGTCCATATAGAGGGTACTAGCTACATGTCAGATGAGTCCAACATTGTCCATATACTGAGAAATAGCTACATGGCAGATGAGTCCAACATGTCCATATACTGAGAAATAGCTACATGGCAGAAGAGTCCAATATGTTCATATAAGGAAAGCTCCCTACTTAGCAGATCAGTCAAATATGTCCATATACAGAGAGCTAGCTACATGGCATGGTTTTACAATATTACAATATACAGAGTTCTAGGTACATGGCAGATGACTCCAACTTATCTATATTCAGAGAGCTAACTACATGGAATGGTAGTGCAACATTTCTAGATACAGAGTTCTAGCTACAAGGTTAATGAGTACAACTTGTCTATATACAGAGAGCTAGCTACATGGCAGAGTAGTGCAACATTTCTATATACAGAGTTTAGCTAAATGGCAGATGTGTCCAACGTGTTCATATACTGAGAGTTAGTTCCATTGTAGACAAGTCCAATATGTTCATATACACAGAGCTACCAACTTGACAGATCAGCCCAACATATCCATGTACAGAGAGCGAGCTAAATGGTAGACGAGTCCAAAATGTCCACAGAAAGAGAGCTAGCTTCATTGCAGGGTAGTGCAACATTTCCATATGCAGCTTCTAGTTACATGGCAGACAAGTCCAATATGCTCACATGCAGAGAACTCCCAACTTGGCAGATCAGTCCAACATATCCATGTACAGAGAACTAGCTACATGTCTGACAAGTCCAAAATGTCCATATGCAGACAGCTAGCTGTATGGCAGGGTAGTGCAACATTTCCATATACAGAGTTGTAGTTACATGGTAGACGTGTCCAACGTGTCTATGTACTGGGAGCGACCTACATGGCAGACAAGTCCAAGATGTTCATATACAGAGTGCTAGCTACATGGCAGGGTAGTGCAACATTTCCATATACAAAGTTCTAGCTACAAGGCAGATGAGTCCAACTTGTCTATATACTGAAAGCTATCTACATGACAGACAATTCTAATATGTTCCAATACTGAGAGCGACCTACTTGGCAGATCAGTCCAAAATATCCATGTACAGAGAGCTAACTACATGGTAAATTAGTCCATAATGTCGATATACATAGAGCTCTGGTAGCGTAGTGGTTACGAATCGGGCTGCGAACTTTAAAGTCAGCAGTTCGAAACTACCAGCCGCTCCGCGCGAGAAAGATGAGGCTTTCTACTCCCGTAAGGATTTACACCCTTGGAAACCCTGTACAGGGTCGCTATGGGTCGGAACCGACTCCACGGCACTTAACAACAACAACAACAACAGGTACATAACAGTGTAGTGCAACATTTCCATATACATAGTTCTAACTACAAGGCAGATGTGTCCAACTTGTCAATGTACAGAGAGCTAGCTACATGGAAGAGTATTGCAACATTTCCATATACAGAGTTCTAGCTACATGGCAGATGTGTCCAACGTGTCCATATACTGAGAGTGAGCTACATGGCAGACAAATCTAATATGTTCATAAATAGAGAGCTAGTTAAATGACAGATGTGTCAAAGGTATCAATATTCTGAGAGCTAGCTACATGGCAGACAAGTCTAATATTTTTATATACAGAGAGCTAGCTATATGGCAGACGAGTCCAAAATGTCCATATACTGAGAGCTAGCTACATGACAGACGAGTCCAACTTGTCTCTATACAGAGACCTAGCTACATGGCAGAGTAGTGCAACATTTCCATATACAGAGTTCTAGCTACATGGTAGATGTGTCCAACATATCCTTATACTGAGAGCAACCTACATGGCAGACAAGTCCAATATGTTCATGTACAGAGAGCGACATAGTTGTCAGACCAGTCCAACATATCCATATACAGAGAACTGGCTACATGGCAAACGAGTCCAAAATGTCCATATACAGAGAGTTAGCTACATGGCACGGTAGTGTTTAGTTTCCATATATTTAGTCCTAGCTACATGGCAGATGTGTCCAACGTGTCCATATACTGGGAGCTACTACATGGTAGACAAGTCCAATAAGTTCATATAAAGAGTATTAGCTACATGGCATGGTAGTGCAACATTTCCATATACAGAGTTCTAGCTACAAGCCAGATGAGTCTAATTTTTCTATATACAGAGAGCTAACTACATGGCAGAGTAGTGCAACAATTCCATGAACATAGTTCTAGCTCCATGGCAGATGTGTCCAACGTGTCCATATACTGAAAGCTATCTACATGGCAGAGTAGTCCAACATGTCCATATACAGGGTACTAGCTACATGGCAGATGAGTCCAAAATGTCCATATACTGAGAGTTAGCTACATGGAAGACAAGTCAAATATGTTCATATACAGAGAGTTCCCTACTTGGCATATCAGTTCAACATATCCATGTACAGAGAGCTAGCTACATGTCAGATGAGTCCAAAATGTCCATATGCAGAGAGTTAGCTACAAGGCAGTGTAGTCTAACATTTCCATATACAGAGTTCTAGCTACAAGCCAGATGAGTCTAACTTTTCTATATACAGAGTGCTAGCTACATGTCAGAGTATTGCAACAATTCCACATACATAGTTCTAGCTACATGTCAGATGTGTCCAACTTGTCCATATACTGAGAGATATCTTCATGGCAGACAAGTCGAATATGTTCATATACAGAGAGCTACCAACTTAGCAGATCAGTATAACATATCCATGTACAGAGAGATAGCTACAGGGCATGGTTGTGCAATATTACCGTATACAGATTTCAAGCTACATGGCAGATGAGTCCCAAGTATTCATATCCTGGGAGTAGTGCAACATGTCCATATACAGAGTTCTAGCTACATGGTAGATGTATCCAATGTGTCCATGTACTGAGAGCTAGCTACATGGCAGACAAGTTAAATATGGTCATATACAGAGAGTTACTTTCTTGGCAGATCAGTCCAACATATCCATGTACAGAGAGCTAGCTACATAGCAGATGAGTTATAATATCCACATACAGATCACTAACTACATGGCAGTGCAATGTAACATTTCCATATACAGAGTTCTAGCTACAAGGTAGATGTGTCCAACGTGTCCATATACTGGGAGCTACCTAAATGGCAGACAAGTCCAACTTGTCCATATACAGAGTGCTATCTACATAGCAGGGTAGTGCAACATTTCCATATACAGACTTCTAGCTACATGGCAGATGTGTCCAACTTGTCTATATACTGAAACTAACTATATGGCAGACAAGTCCAATACGTTCATATACTGAGACAGACCTACTTGGCAGATCAGTGCAATATATCCATGTACAGAGAGCTAGTTACATGGTAAAAGAGTCAAAATTGTCGATATACAGAGAGTTACGTACGTATCAGGGTAGTGCTACATTTCTATATAGAGAGTTCCAACTACAAGGCAGATGATTCCGACTTGTCTATATACAGAGAGCTCGCTACATGGCAGAGTAGTGCAACATTTCCATATACAGGGTTCTAGCTACATGGCAGATGTGTCAAACGTGTCAATATACTGAGAGCTATATACATGACAGACAACTATAATATGTTCATCTACAGAGAGCTAGATATATGGCAGTGTAGTGCAACAATTCCATATACATAGTTCTAGCTACATGGCAGATGTGTCCAACTTGTCCATATACTGAGTGCTAGCTACATGGCATAGTAGTTTGACATGTCCATATACAGGGTACTAGCTAAATGGCAGATGAGTTAAACATGTCCATATACTGAGAGCTATCTACATGGCAGACAAGTCCAATATGTTCATATACAGAGAGCTCCCTTCTTGGCAGATCAGTCACGCATATCCATGTACAGAGAGCTAGCTACAGGGCAGACAAGTCCAAAATGTCCATATACAGAGAGTGAGCTACATGGCAGGCTAGTGCAACATTTCCATATACAGAGTTCTAATTACAAGCCAGATGAATCCAACTTTCCTATATACAGAGAGCTAGCTACATGGCAGAGTACTGAAACAATTCCATATACATAGTTCTAGCTACATGGAAGAGATGTCCAACGTGTCCATATACTGAGAGCTAGCTACATGGCAGAGTAGTCCAACATGCCCATATAGAGGGTACTATCTACATGGCAGATGAGACCAACATGTTCATATACTGAGAGCTAGCAACATGACAGTCAAGTCCAATATGTTCATACAGAGAGCTCCCTACTTGCCAGATCAGCCCAAAATGTCCATATACAAAGAGCTAGCTACATGGCAGGGTTGTGCAATATTTCCATATACAGAGTTCTAGGTACAAGGTAGATGAGTCCAACTTGTCTATATACAGAGAGTTAACTACATGGAAGGGTAGTGCAATATTTCCATACATAGAGTTTGGCTACATGGCAGATGGGTCCAACGTGTTCATATACTGAGAGTTAGCTGCATGGAAGACAAGTCCAATATGTTCATATACAGAGAGCTACCTACTTGACAGATCAATCCAAAGTATCCATGTACAGAAAGATAGCTACATGACAGATGAGTCCAAAGTGCAACATTTCCATATACAGAGTTCGAGCTACAAGGCAGATGAGTCCAACCTGTCTATATACATAGAGGTAGCTACATGGCAGTGTATTGCAACAATTCCATATACATAGTTCTGGCTAAATGCAGATGTGTCCAACGTGTCCATATACTGAGAGCTAGCTTCTTGGCAGAGTAGTCCAAGATGTCCATATACAGGGTACTAGCTATATGGCAGATGTGTGAAACATGTCCATATACTGAGAGCTAGCTGAATGGCAGACAAGTCCAAAATGTTCATATATAGTGAGCTCCCTACTTGGCAGATCAGTCCAATATGTCCATATACAGAGAGCTAGCTACATCGCATGGTTGTGCAATATTACCATATACAGAGTTCTAGCTACATGGCAGAGAACTAGCTACATGGCAGACAAGTCCAATATGATCATATAGAGAGCTAGCAACGTGGGAGGGTAGTACAACATGTCCTTATACAGGGTAGTAGCTATATGGCAGATGAGTCCAGTATGTCTATATACTGAGAGTTAACTACATGGTAAATAAGACCATCATGTGTATATATACACGAATAGCTCTCTGGCTAATGAGTCCAAAATGTCCATATACTGAGAGCTAGCTACATAGCACACAAGTCCAACATGTACATGTACAGAGAGCTATCTGCTTCACAGATCAGTCCAATATATCAATGTTCAGAGAGTTAGCTACATGGCAGACAAGTCCTAAATGTCCATATGCAGAGAGCTTGGTACGTGGCAGGGTAATGCAACATCTCCATATACAGAGTTCTAGCTACATGGTAGATGTGTCTAACATGTTAATATACTGGGAGTTACCTACATGGCAGGAAGGTACAATATGTTCATATACAGTGAGCTAGCTACATGGCAGGGTAGTGCAACTTTTCCATATACAGAGTTCTAGCTACATGGCAGATGTGTCCAACGTGTTCATATACTGAGAGTTAGCTACATGTCAGACAAGTCCAATATGTTCATATACAGAGAGCTACCTACTTGGCTGATCATTCCAACATATCCATGTACAGAGAGCTACCTACATAGCATATGAGTCCAAAATGTACATATTCAGAGAGCTAGTTACATGGCAGTGTTGTGCAACATTTCCATATACAGAGTTATGGCTACATGACAGATATGTCCAGCGGGTCCATATATTGAGAACTAGCTAAGTGGAAGACAAGTACAATATGTTCATATACATAGAAGTACCTACTTGGAAAATCAGTTCCACATATCCATGTACAGAGAGCTAGCTACATGGCAGACCAGTCAAAAATGTCAATAAACATAGAGGTAGCTACATGGCAGGATAGTGCAACAGTTCCATATACAGAGTTCTACCTGAAATGCAGATGAGTCCAAAGTGTTCATATACTGGGAGCTACCTATATCGAAGAGTAGTCCAACGTGTCCCTATACAGAGTTCTAGCTACGTAGCAGATGTGTCCAACGTGGCCATATACTGAGAGCTAGTTTAATGCAGACAAGTACAATATATTCATATACAGAGAGTTAACTACTTGGAAGATCAGTCCAACATATCCATGAACAGAGAGCTAGCTTCATGGCATATGAGTCCAAAATGTCCATATGCAGAGAGTTAGCTACATGGCAGGGTAGTGCAACATTTCCGTATACAGAGTTCTAGCTGCAAGGCAGATGAGTCCAACTTGTCTATATACAGAAAGCTAGGTACATGGCAGAGTAGTGCAACATTTCCATATACATAGTTCTAGCTACATGGCAGATATGTCCAACGTGTCCATGTGCTTAGAGGTAGCTACATGGCAGACAAGTCCAATATGTTCATGTCGAGTGCTAGCTACATGGCAGGGTAGTCCAACATTTCATATACAGTGTTCTAGCTACATGGCAGATGTGTCTAACATGTCCTTATACTGAGATCTAGCTACATGGTAGAGTAGTCCAACATGTCCATATGCAGGGTACTAGCAACATGGCAGATGAATCCAATATGTCCATATACTGAGAGTTAACTACATGATAAATGAGTCCAACCTGTGAATATATAGAGGACTAGCAACCTAGCTAATTAGTCCAACATGTCCTTATATAGAGAGCTAGCTACATGGCAGACAAGTCCTATATGTCCATATACAGAGAGCTAGGTACATGCCAATGTAGTGCAACATTTCAATATACAGAGTTCAAGCTACATGGAAGTTGTGTTCAACGTGTCCATATACTGAGAGCTAGCTACATGGCAGACAAGTCCAATATTTGCATATACAGAGTGCTAGCTGCATTGAGGGTAGTGCAACATTTCCATATGCAGAGTTTTAGCTTCATGGTAGATGTGCCGAATGTGTCCATATACTGAGACCTAGCTACATGACAGACAAGTCCAATATGTTCATATACATAGAGCTACCTACTTGGCAGATCAGTCAAACATATCCATGTACAGAGAGCTAGTTACATGGCAGAAAAGTCAAAATTTTCCATGTACAGAGAGCTAGCTATATCGTAGGGTAGTACAACATTTCCATATACAGAGTTCTAGCTACAAGGTATGTGGGTCTAACCTGTCTATATACAGAGAGCTAGCTATATGGCAGAGTAGTGCAACATTTTCATATACAGAGTTCTAGGTACATGGCAGATGTGTCGAACATATTCATATACTGAGAGTTAGCTACATGGCAGACAACTTCAGTATGTTCATATACAGAGAGCTACCTACTTGGCAGATCAGTCCAACATATCCATGTACAGAGAGCTAGCTATACGGCAGATGAGTCCAAAATGTCTATATACACAGAGCTAATTACATGTCAGTGTAGTGCAACATTTCCATATGCAGAGTTCTAGCAGCAAGGCAGATGAGTCCAACTTGTCTATATACAGAGTGCTAGGTATATGAGATAGTAGTGCAACATTTCCATTTACAGAGTTCTAGATACATGGCATATATGTCTAATGTGTACATATACTTAGAGCTAGCTGTATGACAGACAAGCCCAATATATTCATATAGAGAGCTAACCACATGGCAGGGTAGTGAAACATTTCCATATACAGTGCTCTAGCTACATAGCAGATGTGTCCAATGTGTCCATATACTGAGACCTGGCTACATGGCAGAGTAGTCCAAAATGTCCATATATAGGTTACTAGCTACATGGCAGATGAGTCTAATTTGTCCATATACTGAGAGTTAACTACATGGTAAATAAATCCAGCATGTGTATATATAGAGGACTAGCTCCCTGGCTAATGAGTCCAACATGTCCATACACTGAGAGCTAGCTACATGGCAGACAAGTCCAATAGGTTCATACACAGAGATCTACGTACATGGCAGTATAGTGCAACATTTCAATATAGAGAGTTTTAGCTACAAGTCATATGAGTCCTAATTGTCTATATACAGCAAGCTAGCCAAATGACAGAGTGGTGCAACATTTCCATATGCAGAGTTCTAGCTACATGGCAGATGTGTCCAACATGTTCATATACTGAGAGCTAGCTACATGGCAGAGTAGTCCAACATGTTCATATACAGAAAGCTATCTGCTTGGGAGATCAGTCCAACATATACATGTTTAGAGAGCTAGTTACATGGAAGTCGAGTCCAAATGTCCATATACAGAGAGCTAGCTACATGGCAGGACAATGCAAGATTTCCATACACAGAGTTCTAACTACATGGTAGATGTGTCCAACGTGTCCGCAAACTGGGAACTACCCACATAGCAGACAAGTCCAATATGTTCTTAAAAAGAGTACTAGGTACATGGCAGGGTAATGCAACATTTCCATATACAGAGTTTTAGCTACATGGCAGATATGTCCAATGTGTCCATATACTAAGAGCTAGCTACATGGCAAACAAGTCCAATATGTTCATAAGCAGAGAGTTACCTACTTGGCAGATCAGTACAATATATCCATGTACAGATAGCTAGCTACATGGCAGATGAGGCCAAAATGTCCATATACAGACAGTTAGCTATATAGCAGGTTAGTGCAACATTTCCATATACAGAGTTCTAGCTGTAAGGCAGATGAGTCCAACTTGTCTATGTACCTAGGGCTAGGTACATGGCAGAGTAGTTTAATATTTTGATTTAAAGGGTTCTAGATGCATGGCAGATGTGTCCAATGTGTCCATGTCCTTAGAGGTAGGTATATGGCAGACAACTCCAATATGTTCATATAGAGAGCTAGCTACATGGCCTGGTAGTGCAACAATTCCATATACAGTGCTCTAGCTACATGGCAGTTATGTACAACGTGTCCATAAACTGTGAGCTTGCTATATGGCAGAGTAGTCCAACATGTCTATATAAAGGGTACTAGCTACAAGGCAGATGAGTCCAATATATCCATATACTGAGAGTTTACTACATGGTAAATGAATTCAACATGTGTATATATAGAGGAAAAACTCCCAGGCTAAAGAGTTAAACATGCCATAGACAACATGTCCATGGCAGACAAGTCCAATATGTTCATATCCAGAGAGCTAGCTACATGGCAGTGTAGTGCAACATTTCCATATACAGAGTTATAGCTAAAAGGTAGACATGTCCAACTTGTCCATATACTACGAGCTAGCTACATGACAGAGAAGGCCAATATGTTCATATACAGAGTGCTAGGTACATGGCAGTGTAGTGCAACATTTCCATGTACAGGTTTTAGCTACATGGCAGATGTGTTCAATGTGTCCATATTCTGAGAGCTAGCTACATGGCAAGCATATCCAATAGGTTCATATAAAGAGAGCTAGCTCCAGGGCAAGTTAGTGCAGCATTTCCATATACAGAGTTCTAGCTACATGGCAGATGTGTACAACGTGTCCAAATACTGGGAGCTAGCTACATGGCAGGGTAGTCCAACATGTCCATATAAAGGGTACTAGCTACATGGCAGATGAGTCCTGTATGTCCATATACTGAGAGTTAACTACATGGCCAATGAGTCCAACATGTGTATTTATAGAAGACTAGCTCCCTGGCTAATGAGTCCAACATGTCCTTATACTAAGAGCTAGCTACATGGCAGACAAGTAAAATATGTTCATATACAAAGAACTACCTCCTTGGCAAATCAGTTCAACATATCCATGTACAGAGAGCTAGTTACATGTCAGATGAATCCAAAATGTCCATATGCAGAGTTCTAGCTACATGGTAGATGTGTCCAACTTGTCCATGTACTGAGAGCTACCTACATGGCAGACAAGTCCAATATGTTCTTATACAGAGAGCTAGCTACATGGCAGTGCAGTCTAACATTTCCATATACAGAGTTCTAGATACAAGTCAGATGAGTCCAACAGGTCTATATACAGAGAGATAGCTTCATTGCAGAGTAGTGCAACATTTCCTTATACAGAGTTCTAGCTACATGGAAGATGTGTCCAATGTGCTCATATACTGAGACTTGGCTACATGGCGACAAGTCCATTATGTTCATATACAGAGAGCTACCTACTTGACAGATCAGTTCAACATATCCATGTACAGAGAGCTAGCTACATTGCAGACGAGTCCAAAATGTCCATATACAGAGAGCTAGCTACATGGCAGGGTAGTTTAACATTTCTATATACAGAGTTCTCGCTACAAGACAGATGAGTCCAACTTGTCTATATACAGTGAGTTAGCTACATGGCAGAGTAGTGCAAAATTTCCATATACATAGTTCTAGCTACATGGCAGATGTGTCCAAAGTGTCTATATACTGAGACCTAGCTACATGGCAGAGTAGTACAACATGTCCATATACAGGGTACTAGCTACATGGCAGATGAATCCAACATGTACATATACTGATAGCTAGCTAAATAGCAGACAAATCCTATATGTTCATATAAAGAGAGCTACCTACTTTGCAGATCCATCGAAAATACCCACGTACAGAGAGCTAACTACATGGCAGATGAATCCAAAATGCCCATATACCGAGAGCTAGCTAAATGGCAGTGTAGTGCAACATTTTCTTATACAGAGTTCTAACAGCAAGGTAGATGAGTCCAACATGTCTATATATAGATAGCTAGCTATATGGCAAAGCAGTGCAACATTTCCATAGACATAGTTCTAGCTACATGGCAGTTGTGTCCAACGTGTCCATATGCTCAGAGTTAGCTACATGGAAGACAAGTCCAATATATTCATGTACAGTGAGCTAGCTACATGGCAGGGTAGTGCAGTATTTCCATATACAGAGTTCTAGCTACATGCAGAAGTGTCCAATGTGTCCATATATTGGGAGCTAGCTACATTGCAGAGTAGTCCAATATGTCCATATACAGGGTAATAGATGCAGGGCAGATGAGTCCAGTTTTCCATATCCTGAGAGTTCAATACATGGCCAATAAGTCCAACAAGTGTATTTATAGAGGACTAGGTCCCTGGCTAATGAGTCCAACATGTCCATATACTGAAAGCTAGCAACATGGCAGACAAGACAAATATGTTCATATACAGAGAGCTAGCTACATGGCAGTGTAGTGCAACGTGTCCATATACTGAAAACTAGCTACATGGTAGACAAGTTCAGTATGTTCATATACAGAGAGCAACCTTCTTGACAGATCAGTCCAACATATCCATGAACAGAGAGCTAGCTACATGGCAGGGTAGTGCAATATTTCCACATACAGAGTTCTAGCTAAACGTTAGATGTGTCCAACGTCCATATACTGAGAGCTACCTACATGGCTGACAAGTCAAATATTCTCATATACAGGGAGCTAGCTATTGGAAGATCAGTCCAACATATCCTTGTACAGAGAGCTAGCTACTTGGCAGGGTAGTGCAACATTTCCATACACAGAATTCTAGCTACATGGCAGATATGTCCAACGTGTTCATATACTAAGAGCTAGCTACATGGCAGAGTAGTCCAACATGTCCATATAAAGGGCACTAGCTACATGGAAGATTATTCCAACATGATCATATAATAAGAGCTAGCTACATGACAGACAAGTCAAGTATGTTCATATACAGAGAGCTAACTACATGGCAGATGAGTCCAATATATCCATGGACAGAGAGCTACCTACATGGCAGACGAGTCCAAAATGTCCATATACAGAGACCTAGCTACAAGGCAGGGTAGTGCAACATTTCAATATACAGAGTAATAGCTACATGGCAGATGTGTACAACATGTACATGTTCTGAGAACTACCTGGCAGATGTGTCCAACGTGTCCATATACTTAGAGCTAGATACATGACAGACAAGTTCAATATGTTCATATACAGAAAGCAAGCTACATGGCAGGGTAGTGTAATATTTCCATATACAGAGTTCTAGCTACATGGCAGATGTGTCCAACGTGTCCATATACAGAGATAGACACATGGCAGACAAGTCCAATATGTTCATGTACAGGGAGCTACTTACTTGGCAGTTCAGTCCAACATATCCATGTACAGAGAGCTAGCTACATGGCATACGAGTCCAAAATGTCCATATACAGAGAGCTAACTACATGGCAATATAGTGCAACATTTCTATATACATAGTTCTAGCTACATGGCAAATATGTCCAACATGTTCATATACTGATAGCTAGCTACATGGTGGACAAGTCCAATATGTCCATATACAGACAGCTAGCTACATGGCAGGGTAGTGCAATATTTCCATATACAGAGTTCTAGCTACATGGCAGATGTGTCCAACGTGTCCATATACTGAGAGCTAGCTACATGGAAGGCAAGTTCAATAAGATCATATACAGAGAGCTACCTAACAAGCAGATCAGTCCAACATATCCATGTAAAAGAGCTAGCAACATGGCAGATGTGTCCAATGTGTCCAAATACTGAGAGATAGCTACACGGCAGAAAAGTCAAATATGTTCCTCTACAGAAAGCTACCTCCTTGGCAGATCTTTCCAACATATCCATATACAGACAGCTAGTGACATGACAGACGAGTTCAAAATGTCCATATACAGAGAGCTACCTACATGGCAGGGTAATGCATCATGTCCATATACAGAGTTCAAGCTACATGGCAGATGAGTCCAAAATGTTCACATACTGAGAGCTAGCTATATTGCAGAGTTGTCCAACATGTCCATATACAGAGTTCTAGCTACATGGCAGATGTGACAAACATGTCAATATACTGAGAGCTAGCTACATGGCAGACAAGTCGAAAATGTTCATATACAGAGATCTTGCTACATGGCAGATGAGCCCAAAATGAACATATACAGAGAGCTAGCTACATGGCAGTGTAGTGCAACATTTCCATATACAGACTTCTAGGTCCAAGGCAGATGAGTCCAACTTGTCTATATACAGAGAGCTAGTGACATGTCAGAGTAGTGCAACATTTCCATATACAGAGTTCTAGCTACATGGCAGAATAGTCCATCGTATCCATATAAAGGGCTCTAGCTACATGGCAGATGTTTCCAACGTATCCATATACTGAGAGCTAGATACATGGCAGATCAGTCCAAAATATCCATGCACTGAGAGCTAGCTACATGGTAATTGAGTCCAAAATGTCCATATACTGAGAGTTAGCTACATGGCAGGGTACTGCAAAGTTTACATATATATAGTTGTTGCTACGTGGCAGATATGTCCAATGTGTCCATATACTGAGAGCTAGCTACGTGGCAGACAAGTCCAATATGTTCATATACAGACAGCTACCTACTTGTAAGATGAGTCCAACATATCCATGTTCAGAGGAGAGCTAGCTGCATGGCAGATGAGTCCAAAATGTCCATATACTGAGAGTTAGCTACATGGCAGGGTAGTGCAACGTTTCTATATATATAGTTGTTGCTACGTGGCAGATATGTCCAATGTGTCCATATACTGAGAGCTAGCTACATGGCAGAGTAGTCTAACATGTCCATATACAAGGTACTAGACACATGGTTGAAGATTCCAACATGTCCATATCCTGAGAAATAGCCACATGGGAGGGTAGTGCAACATTTCCATATACAGAGTTCTTGCTACAAGCCAGAATAGTCCAACATTTCTATATACATAGAGATAGCTACATGGAAGAGTAGTGCAACAATTCCATATACATAGTTCTAGCTACATGACAGATTTGTCCAATCTGTCCATATACTGAGAGCTAGCTACATAGCAGAGTAGTCCAACATGTCCATCTACAGAGTACTAGCTACATGGCAGATGAGTCAAACATGTCCATATACTGAGAGCTACCTACATGGCAGACAAGTCCAATATGTTCATATACAGAGAGATTCCTACTTGTCAGATTAGTCGAGCATATACATGTACATAGAGCTAGCTACATGGTAGACGTGTCCAAATTGTCCCAATACAGTGAGTTAGCTACAAGGCAGTGTAGAGCAACATTTCCATATAGAGAGTTATAGCTACAAGTCAGATGAGTCCAACTTTTTTATATACAGAGAGCTAGCTACATGGCAGAATAGTCCAACATTTCCATATACAGGGTGCTAGCTAAATGGCAGATGAGTCCAACATGTCCATATACTGAGAGATAGCTACATGGCAGAAGAGTCCAATATGTTCATATATAGAGAGCTCACTAGTTGACACATCAGTCCAATATGTCCATATACAGAGAGCTAACTGCATTGCATGGTTGTGCAATATTAACATATACTGAGTTCTAAGTACAAGACAGATGAGTCCAATTTGTTTATATACAGAGAACTAACTACATGGAAGGGTATAGCAATATTTAAATATACAGAGTTTTAGCTACACGGCAGATATGTCCAACGTGTTCATATACTGAGAGTTAGCTGCATTGCAGACAAGTCCAATATGTTCATATACAGAGAGCTCCCTACTTGGCAGATCAGTCCAACATATCCATGTACAGAGAGCTAGCTACAGGGCAGATGAGTCCAAAATGTCCATATAGTGAGAGCTAGGTACATGGCAGGGTAGTGCAACATTTCCATATACAGAGTTCTAGCTACCTGGCAGAAGAGTCCACCGTGTCCATATACTGAGATCTAGCTACATGGCAGAGTAGTCCAACATGTCCATATAAAATGTACTAGTTTCATGGCAAATGATTCCAACATGTCCATATACTGAGAGCTAGCCACATTTCATACAAGTCCAATATGTTCATATACAGAGAGCTAACTACATGGAAGGGTAGTGCAACATTTTCATATACAGAGATCTAGTTACATGGTAGATGTGTCCAATGTCTCCATATACTGAGAGCTACAAAATGGCAGACAAGTCCAATATGTTCATATACAGTGAGCTCCCTACTTGGCAGATCAGTCCAACATATCCATGTACAGAGATCAAGCTACACGTCTGACAAGTCCAAAATGTCCATGCAGAGAAAGCTAGCTACATGGCAGAGTAGTGCATCATTTCCATGTACAGCATTCAAGCTACATAGCATATGAGTCCAAAGTGTTCATATACTGAGAACTAGCTACTTTGAAGAGTTGTCCAACATGTCCATATACAGAGTTCTAGCTACATGACAGATGTATCCAACGTGTCCATATACTGAGAACTAGCTACATGACAGACAAGTCCAGTCTGTACATAGAGAGAGAGCTACCTTCTAATCACATTAGTCCTAAATTTCCATGTACAGAGAGCTAGCTACATGGCAGACGAGTCCAAAATATCCATATACAGAGAGCTAGGTTCATAGTATGGTAGTGCAATATTTCCATATACAGAGTTCTAGCTACAAGGCAGATGAGTCCAACTTATCTACATAGAAAGAGCTAACTACATTGAAGGGTCGTGCAACATTTTCTTATACAGAGTTCCAGCTACATTGCAGATGTGTCCAACGTGTCCATATTCTTAGAGCTAGCTACATGACAGAAAAATCCAATATGTTCATATAAAGAGAGCTAGCTACATGGCACGGTAGTGCAACATTTCCATATACAGAGTTCTAGCTACAGGGCAGACGTGTCCACCATGTCCATATACCGAGAGCTGGCTACATGGCAGAGTACTCCAACATGTTGATATACATGGTACTAACTAAATGGCAGATGAGTTCAAAATGTCCATATACAGAGTTCTAGCTACATGGCAGATGTGTCCAACGTGTCCATATACTGAGAGATTGATACATGGCAGACAAGTCCAATATGTTCATATACAGAGAGCTAGCGGCATGGTAGATGTGTCCAACATGTACAAATACTGAGAGCTAGCTATATGGAGGAAAGTCCAGTATGTTCATAGAAAGAGAGCTAGCTACATGGCAGG
>NW_006408755.1:674009-687989 GCF_000296735.1 Chrysochloris asiatica
ATATAAAGAGAGCTAGCTACATGGCACGGTAGTGCAACATTTCCATATACAGAGTTCTTGCTACAGGGCAGACATGTCCACTGTGTCCATATACCGAGAGCTGGCTACATGGCAGAGTACTCCAACATGTTGATATACATGGTACTAACTAAATGGCAGATGAGTCCAAAATGTCCATAAACAGAGTTCTAGCTACATGGCAGATGTGTCCAACGTGTCCATATACTGAGGGGTTGATACATGGCAGACAAGTCCAATATGTTCATATACAGAGAGCTAGCGGCATGGTAGACGTGTCCTACATGTACAAATACTGAGAGCTAGCTATATGGAGGAAAGTCCAGTCCAGTATGTTCATATAAAGAGAGCTAGTTACATGACAGGGTAGTGCAACATTTCCATATACAGAGTTCTAGCTACATGGCAGATGTGTCCACCTTGTCCATATACCGAGAGCTGGCTTCATGGCAGAGTACGCCAACATGTTGATATACATGGTACTAACTAAATGACAGATGAGTCCAAAATGTCCATATACTGAGTTCTAGCTACATGGCAGATGTGTCCAACGTGTCCATATACTAAGAGATAGATACATGGCAGACAAGTCCAATATGCTCATATACAGAGAGCTAGCTGCATGGTAGATGTGTCGGACATGTACAAATACTGAGAGCTAGCTATCTGGCAGAAAAGTCCAAAATGTTCATATAGAGAAAGCTACCTGCTTGACAGATCAGTGCAACATATCCATGTAAAGATAGCTTGTTACATGGCAGACGAGTCGAAATTGTCCATATACAGAGAGCTACCTACATAAGAGCGTAGTGCAACATTTCCATATACAGAGTTATAGCTCCACGGCAGATGAGTCCAAAGTGTTCATATACTGAGAGCTACTACATTGCAGAGTTGTCCAATATGTCCATATACAGAGATTTTGCTACTTGGCAGATGTGACAAACGTGTCAATATACTGATAGCTACCTATATGGCAGACAAGTTCAATATGTTCATATACAGAGAGCTAACTACATGGCAGACCTGTCCAAAATGTACATATACAGAAAGCTAGCTGCATGGCAGTGTAGTGCACCATTTCCAACTACAGAGCTCTAGCTACAAGGCAGATGAGTCCAACTTGTCTATATACATGTCCATATACTGAGAGCTAGCTACATGGTAGACAAATCCAATATGTTCATATACAGAGAGCTACCTACTTGTCAGATCAGTTGAACATATCAATGTACAGAGAGCTAGCAACATAGCAGACGAGTCCAAAATGTCAATATACAGAAAGTTAGCTACATGGGAGGGAAGTGCAACATTTCCAAATAAAGAGTTCTAGCTACCAGCCAGATGAGTCCAAGTTTTCTATATACAGAGAGCTAGTTACATGGAAGAGTAGTGCAACAATTCCATATACATAGTTCTAGCTACATGTCAGATGAGTACAACGTGTCCATATACTGAGAGCTAGCTACATAGGAGGGTAGTGCAACATTTCTACATACAGAGTTCTAACTACATGGAAGATAAGTCCAACTTTTTTATGTACAGAGAGCTAGCTACATTGCAAAGTAGTGCAACAATTCCATATACATACTTCTAGCTACATGGCAGATGTGTTCAACGTGTCCATATATTGAGAGCTAGCTACATGGCAGACAAGTCCAATTAAGTTCATATACAGACAGACTTCTACTTGGTAGATCAGTCCAACATATCCATGTACAAAAAGCTTGCTACATGGCAGAAGAGTCCAAAATGTCCCTATACAGAGAGTTAGCTACAAGGCAGTATAGTGCAACATTTCCATGTACAGAGTTGTAGCTACAAGTCAGATGAGTCCAACTTTTTTATATACAGAGAGCTAGCTACATGGCAGAGTAGTGCAACAATTCCATATACATACTTCCAGCTACGTGGCAGATGTGTCCAACATTTCTATATACTGAGAGCTAGCTACATGTCAGAGTAGTCCAACATGTACATATACAGTGTACTAGCTACATGGCAGATGAGTCCAACATGTCTATATACTGAGAGATATCTACATGGCAGACAAGTTCAATAAGTTCATATAAAGAGAGCCCCCTTCTTGGCAGATCAGTCCAATATGTCCCTATATAGAGAGCTAGCTACATGGCATGGTTGTGCAACATTACCATATACAGCATTCTAGGTACAAGGCAGATGATTCCAACTTGTCTATATACAGAGAGCTAACTACATGAAAGGTTAGTGCAACATTTACATATACAGAGTTCTAGCTACAAGGCAAATTAGTCCAACTTGTCTATATATAGAGAGCTAGATACATGGCAGAGTACTGCAACATTTCCATATACAGAGTTTAGCTACATGTCAGATGTGTCCAATGTGTTCATATAATGAGAGTTAGCTGCACTCCAGACAAGTTCAATATGTTCATAAACAGAGAGCTACCAACTTGACAGATCAGTCTAACATATCCATGTACAGAGAGCTATCTACATGGCTGTCGAGTCCAAAATGTCCTTATGCAGAGAGCTAGCTACATGGCAGGGTAGTGCAACATTTCCATATACAGAGTTCTATATACATAGTAGATGTGTCCAACGTGTCCATATACTGAGAGCTAACTACATGGCAGACAAATCCAATATGTTCATACACAGAGAGATCCCTACTTGGCAGATCAGTCCAACATATCTATGTCCAGAGAGCGAGCTACAGGGCAGACGAGTACAAAATGTACATATAGAGAGAGCTAGCTACATGGCAGGGTAGTGCAACATTTCCATATACAGAGTTCTAGCAACAAGTCAGATGAGTAAAACTTGTCTATGAACTAAAAGCTGGTTATATGGCAGGTAAGTCCAACATGTTCATATACTGAGAGCTACCTAATTGTCAGATCAGTCCAACATATCCATGTGTAGAGAGCTAGCTACATGGCAGACGAGTCCAAAGTGCAACATTTCCATATATGGAGTTCCAACTACAAGCCAGATGAGTCCAATTTTTCTATATACAGAGTTCTAGCTACATGGCATTAGTGTCCAACGTGTCCATATATTGAGAGCTAGCTATATGGCAGAGTAGTCCAACATGTCCATATAGAGTGTACTAGCTTCATGGCAGATGAGTCCAACATTTCCATATACTGAGAGCTAGTTACATTCCATACAAGTCCAATACGTTCATATACAGACAGCTAAATACATGGAAGTGTAGTGCAACATTTCCATATACAGAGTTCTTGCAACATGGCAGATGTGTCCAACGTGTCCATATACTTAGAGCTAGCTACATGGCAGGCGAATTCAAAATGTCCATGCACAGAAAGCTAGATACATGGCAGAGTAGTTCATCATTTCCATATACAGGGTTCAAGCTTCATGGCAGATGAGTCCCATGTGTTCATGTACTGGGAGCTAGCTTCATGGCAAAGTAGTCCAACATGTCCATATACAGAGTAGTAGCTACATGGTAGACAAGTCCAATATGTTCATATACAAAGAACTACCTACTTGGCAGATCATTCCGACATATCTATGTACAGAGAGCTAGTTACATGACAGACGAGTTCAAAAGGTCCATATACAGACAGCTAGATACATGGCAGGGTAGTGCAACATTTCCATATACAGAGTTCTAGGTACATGGCAGATGTGTCCAACTTCTCCATATACTTAGAATTAGCTGCATGGCAGATCAGTCCAAAATATCCATGCACAGAGAGATCGCAAAATATCAGATGAGTCTAAAATGTCCATTTACAGAGAGCTACCTACTTGCCAGATCAGTGCAACATATCCATGTTCAGAGAGCTAGCTATATGGCAGACGAGTCCAAAATGTCCATATACAGAGATCTAGCTACATGGTAGGGTAGTGCAATATTTCTATATACAGAGTTCTAGCAACAAGGCAGACGAGTCCAAAATGTCTATATACAGAAAGCTAGCTACACGGCAGGGTACGGCAACAATTCCATATACAGAGTTCTAGCTACATGGCAGATGTGTACAACGTGTCCATATACTGAAATCTACCTACATGGTAAACAAGGCCAATATGTTCATATACAGAGAGCTACCTATTTGACAGATCAATCCAACATATACATGTACAGTAGCTAGCTACATGGCATACGAGACCAATATGTCCATATACAGAGAGCTAGCTACTCGGCAGAGTAGTGCAACATTTCAATATAGAGAGATCTACCTACATGGCAGATGTGTTCAAACTTGTCTATATACTGAGAGCTAGTGACATGGCAGATAAGTCCAATATGTTCATATACAGAGCACTACCTTCATGGCAGATCAGTCCAACGTATCCATGTACAGAGAACTAGCAACATGTCAGACAAGTCCAAAATGTCCATGAACAGAGAGCTAGCTACATGGCAGAGTATTGCATCTTTTCCATATACAGAGTTCAAGCTACATGGCAGATTAATCCCATGTGTTCATATAAGGAGAACTAGCTAAATAGCAGAGTAGTGAATCATGTCCAAATACAGAGTTCTAGATACAGAGCAGATGTGTCCAATGTGTCCATATACTGAGAGCTAGCTACATGGCAGGGTCCTGCAACATTTCCATATACAGAGTTCTCGCTACAAGTCAGATGAATCCAACTAGTCTATATACAAAGACCTAGCTACATGGCAGCGTAGTGCAACATTATCATACACGGTGTTCTAGCTACATGGCAGATATGTCCAATGTATCTATATACTGAGAGCTAGCTACATAGCAGGCAAGACCAATATGTTCATATACACAGAGGTAGCTACATGGCAGGGTAGTGCAACATTTTCATATACAGAGTTTGGGCTACATGGGAGAAGTGTCCAATGTGTACTCATACTGAGAGGCAGTTACATGGCAGACAAGGCAAATATATTCATATACAGTGAGCAAGCTAAATGGCAGGGTAGTGCAACATTTCCATATACAGAGTTCTAGCTACAAGCCAGATGAGTCCAACTAGTCTATATACAGAGTCCTAGCTACATGGCCAGGTAGTCCAACATGTCCATATACAGGGTACTAGCTACATGGCAGATGAGTCCATCATGTCCATAAACTGAGAGCTAGCTACATGGCAGAAAAGTCCAAAATGTCCATATAGAGAGAGCTAGCTACATCGCAGGGTAGTGCAACATTTCCATATACAGAATTCTGGCTACATGGCAGATGTGCCCAACATGTCAATACACTGAGAGTTTGCTACATGGCAGAGTAGTCCAACATGTCCATTTACAGAGTACTAGCTACATGGCAAATGAGTCTAACATGTCCGTATACTGAGAGCTATCTACATGGCAGACCAGTCCAATATGTTCATATACAAAAAACTACCTACTTGGTAGATCAATCCAACATATCCATGTAGAGAGAAATAGTCACATGGCATACGAGTCCAAAATGGGCATACACAGAGAGGTAGCTACATGGCAGTGTAGTGCAACATTTCCATACACAGAGTTATAGGTACATGGCAGATGTGTCCACGGTGTTCATATACTGAAAATTAACTGCATGGCAGATCAGTCCAAAACATCCATGTACAGAGGGATCATGACATGTCAGATGAGTCCAAAGTGTCCATCTACAGAGAGCTAGCAATATGGCAGTGTAGTGCAACGTTTCCATTTACAGAGTTCTAGCTACAAGGCAGATGAGTCCAACTAGTCTATATACAGACCTAGGTACATGGCCGAGTAGTGCAACATTTCCATATACAGAGTTGTAGCTACATGGCACATGTGTCCAACCTGCCCACATATGGGGAGCTACCTACATGACGGACAAGGCCAATACGTTCATATACAGGGAGCTAGCTACATGGCAGGGTAGTGCAACATTTCCATATACAGAGTTCTAGATAAAAGGCCGATGCGTCCAACTTGTCTATATACAGAGAGCTAGCTACATTGCAAGGTAGTGCAACATTTCCATATACAGAGTTCTGGCTACTTGGCAGATGTGTCCAACTTGTCCACATACTGAGAGCTAGCTACATGGCAGAGTAATGCAACCTGTTCGTATACAGGTTACTAGCTACATGGCAGATGAGTCCAACATGTCCATATTCTGAGAGCTAGCTACACGGCAGACACGTCCAATACGTTCTTTTACAGAGACCTACCTACTTGGCAGATCAGTCCAACATATCCATGTACAGAGAGCTAGCTACATGGCAGAAAAGTCCAAAATGTCCATATACAGAGAGCTAGATGCATGGCAGAGAAGTGCAACATTTCCGTGTACAGAATTCTAGTTACAAGAAAGATGATTCCAACTTGTCTGTATATAGAGAGCTATCTACATGGAAGGGTAGTGCAATGATTCCATATACAGAGTTCTAGCTACATGGTAGATGTGCCCAACGTGTCCATACCCTGAGATCTAGCTTCATGGCAGAGTATTCCAACATGTCCATATACAGACTACTAGCTACATGGCAGACCAGTCCAATATATTCATATACAAAGAGCTACCTACTTGTCAGATCATTCCAACATAACCAAGTACAGAGAGCTAGTTACATGGCAGATGAGTCCAAAATGTCCATATACAGAGAGCTAGATACATGGCACAGTAGTGGGACATTTCCAAATACAGTGTTCTAGCTACATGGCAGATGTGTCCAACTTGTCCATATACTGAGAATAAGGTGCATGGTAGATCAGTCCAAAATAACCATGCACAGAGATATTGCGACGAGTCAGATGAGTCCTAAATGTCCATCTAAAGAGAGCTAGCTACATGGCAGAGTAGTGCATCATTTCCATATACAGAGTTTAAGCTGCAAGGCAGATGAGTCCAATTTGTCTATCTACAGAGAGCTAGCTACAAGGCACAGTAGTGCAACATTTGCATATACATAGTTCTAGCTATAATGCAGATTTGTCCAACGTGTCCTTATACTGAGACCTAGGTATATGGCAGACAAGTCCAATATGTTCATAAACAGAGAGCTACCTACATGGCAGATCAGAGCAATATATCCATGTCCAGAGAGCTAGCTACATCGCAGACGAGTACAAAATGTCCATATACAGAGACCTAGCTACATGGTAGGGTAGTGCAATATCTTCATATACAGAGGTCTAGCAACAAGCAGACAAGTCCAAAATGTCTATATACAGAGAGCTAGTTACACGGCAGGGTAGGGCAACATTTCCATATACAGAGTTCTAGCTATATGGAAAATGTGTCCAATGTGTCCATATACTGAAATCTACCTACATGGTAAAAATGCAAATATGTTCAAATACAGAGAGCTACCTATTTGGAAGATAAATCCAATATATCCATATACAGGAGTTAGCTACATGGCAGACCAGACAAAGATGTCCATATACAGAGATCTAGCTACACGTCAGGGTAGTGCAACATTTCAATATACAGAGTTCAAGCTACAAGGCAGGTGTGTTAAAAAATGTCCATATACTGAGAGCTAGCTACATGGCAGATAAGTCAAATATATTCATATACAGAGAGCTACCTTCTTGGAAGATCACTCCAACATATCGATGTACAGAGAGCTAGCAACATGTCAGACAAGTCCAAAATGTCCATCTTCAGAGAACTAGCTACATGGCAGAGTAGTGCATCATTTTCATACACAGATTTCAAGCTACATGGAAGATGAGTCCCAAGTGTTCATATCCCTAGAGCTAGCTACGTGGCAGATATGTCCAATATGTTCATATACAGAGAGCTAGCTATATGGCAGGGTAGTGCAACATTTCCATATACAGAGTTCTAGATACATGGCAGATGTGTCCAATGTGTCCATATACTGAGGACTAGCTACATGGTAGAGTAGTCCAACATGTCCATATACAGGGTACTAGCTATATGTTAGATGAGTCCAACATGTCCATATACTGAGAGTTAACTATATGGCAAATGAGTCCAACATGTGTATATATAGAGCACTAGCTCCATGGCTAATTAGTCCAAAATGTCCATATACTGAGAGCCAGCAACATGACAGACAACTCCATAATGTTCATATACAAAGAGCTATCTCCTTGGCAGATCAGTCCAACATATCCATGTACAGCGAGCTATCTACATGGCAGACAAGTCCAAAATGTCCATATAGAGTGAGCTAGCTACACGGCAGCGTAGTGCAAAATTTCCTTATACAGAGTTCTAGCTACATGGCAGATGTGTCCAACGTGTCCATATACTGAAAGCTACCTTCATGGCAGAAAAGGCCAATATTTGCTTATACAGAGAGCCAACTACCTGGCAGATCAGTCCAACATATCTATGTACAGAGAGCTAGCTACATGGCATACAAGTCCAAAACGTCCATATCCAGAGAACTAGTTACATGACAGGGTAGTGCAACATCTCCATATACAGAGTTCTACCTACAAGACAGATGAGTCCAACTTGTCTATGTACATAGAGCTAACTACATGGCAGGGTAGTGTATCATTTCCATATACAGAGTTCTAATTACATGGCAGATGTTTCCAATGTGTCTATATACTGAGAGCAACCTACATGGCAGATCAGTCCAAAATATCCATGCACAGAGAGCTATCTACATGTCAAACAAGTCCACAAAATTCATAAACAGAGAGCTAGCTACATGGCAGAAAAGTGCATCATTACCATATACAGAGTTCAATCTACATGGCAGATGAGTCCCAAGTGTTCACATACTGAGAGCTAGCTACATAGCAGAGTAGTCCAACATGTCCATATACAGAGTTCTAGCTACATGGCAGATGTGTCCACCGTGTCCATATACTGAAAGCTACCTACATGGCAGACAAGGCCAATATGTTTATGTTCAGAGAGTGACCTCCTTGGAAGATCAGTACAACATATTCATGTACAGAGAGCTAGCTACATGGCAGACGAGTCCAAAATTTCCATATTCAGACAGCTAGCTACATGGCAGTGTAGTGCAACATTTCCATATACAGAGTTGTAGCTACATGGCAGATGTGTCCAACGTGTCCATATACTGAGAGCTAGCATGTTAGATGAGTCCAATATGGACGTGCACAGAGAGCTAGCTACATGGCAGAGTAGAGCATCATTTCCATATAAAATTTTCTAGCTACATGGCAGATATGTCCAACGTGTCCATATACTAAGAACTAGATAAATGGCAGAAAATTCAACATGTTCATATACAGAGAGCGAGCTACATGGCAGTGTATTCCAAAATTTCCATATAAAAAATTCTAGCTACATGGCAGATCTGTCCAACGTGTCAATGTACTGAAAGCTACCTACATGGCAGACGGGCCAATATGTTCATATACAAAAAGCTAACTACTTGGCAGATCAGTCCAACATATCTATGTACATAGACCTAGCTACATGGCAGATGAGTTAAAAATGTCCATGTACACGGTATTGCAACATTTGCATACACAGAGTTCTAGCTACAAGGCAGATGAGTCCAACTTGTCTATATACAGAGAAATAACTACATGTCAGGGTAGTGTACCTTTTCCATATACAGAGTTCTAGTTACATGGCAGATGTGTCCAACATGTCCATAAACTGAGAGCTAGCTACATGGCAGATCATTTCAAATATCCATGCGCAGAGAGCTAGCTACATGTCAGACGAGTCCAAAATGTCTATTTACAGAGAGCTAGCTACATGGCAGTGTAGTGTAACATTTCAATAAACAGAGTTCTAGCTACATGGAAAATGTGTTCAGCGTGTCCATATACTAAAAGCTATCTGCATGGCAGACAAGGCCAACATGTTCATATACCGAGAGCAACCTACTTGGCAGATCAATCCAACATATCCATGTACAGGAGGTAGCTACATGGCAGACGAGTCCAAAATGTCCATATACAGAGTGCTAGCTTCATGGCAGGGTAGTGCAGCATTTCCATAAACATAGTTCTAGCTACAAGGCAGAATAATCCACCATGTGTATATACAGAGAGCTATCTATATGGCAGAATAGTACAACATTTCCATATACAGTGTTCTAGCTACATAGCAGATGTGTCCAATGTGTCCATATACTGAGAGCTAGCTACATGGGAGATCACTCCAAAATATCTATGCTCAGAGAGCTAGCTACATGTCAGAGGAGTCCAATATGGCCATATACAGAGAGCTTGCTACATGGCAGAGTAGTGCATCATTTCCATATACAGAGTTCAAGCAACATAGCATATGAGTCCAAAGTGTTCATATACTGAGAGCTAGCTATATGGCAGAGTAGTCCAACATGTCCATATAAAAAGTACTAGCTTCCTGGCTAATGAGTACAACATGTCCATATACTGAGAGCTAGCTGCATGTCAGAGAAGTCCAATATGCTCATATACAGATAGCTGCCTACTTGGCAGATCAGTCCAACTTATCCATGCACAGAGAGCAAATTACATAGCAGACGAGTCCAAAATATCCATAGACAGAGAGCTAGCTACATGGCAGGGTAGTGCAACATTTCCATATACAGTGTTCTAGCTACAAGGAAGATGAGTCCAACTTTTCTATATAGAATGTGCTAGCTACATGGCAGGGTAGTGCAACATTTACATATACAGCGTTCTAGCTACAAGGCAGATGATTCCAACTTTTCTATATACAGAGAGCTAGCCACATGACAGATCAGTCCAACATGCCTATATACAGATAGCTAGCTACATGCCAGAGTACTCCAAAATGTCCATATAAAGAATACTAATTACTTGGCTAATTAATTCAATGTGTCCATATACTGAAAGCTAGCTACATGGTAGAAAAATTCAATATGATCATATACAGAGAGCTACCCACATGGCAGATTAGTGCAATATATCCATGTACAGAGAGGTAGTTACCTGGCAGACGAGTCCAAAATGCCCATATCAAGAGAGCTATCTACATGGCAGTGTAGTGCAACATTTCCAGATACAGATTTCTAGCTAAAAGACAGATGAGTTTAACTTGACTACATACAGAGCTAGCTACATGGCCAGGTAGTCCAACATGTCCATATACAGGGTACTAGCTACAAGGCAGATGAGTCCAACATGTCCATATACTGAGAGCTAGCTACATGGCAGACAACTCCAATATATTCATATACAGAGAGTTAGATACATGGCAGGGTAGTGAAACATTTCCAAATACAGAGTTCTAGTTACAAAGCAGATGAGTTCAACTTGTTTATATAAAGAGAGCTAGCTACATGGCAGATGAGTGCAACATGTCCATATACAGGGTACTGGCTACATGGCAGATGAGTCCAACTTGTCCATATGCTGAGAGCTAGTTACATGGCAGACAATTCCAAAATGTTCATATACAGAGAGCTAGCTTCATGGCAGGGTAGTGCATCCTTTCCAAATACAAAGTTCTAGCTTCTTGGCAGATGTGTCCAACGTGTCCATATGCTTAGAGCTAGATACATGGCAGAGTAGTCCAACATGTCCATATACAGGGTACTAGCTAGAATGCAGATGAATCCAGCATGTCCATATACTGAGAGCTCACTACATTCCAGACAAGTTCAATGTGTTCATATAAAGAGAGTTACCTACCGCCAGATCAGTCCAACATATTCATTTACAGATAGCTAGCTACATGGCAGACAAGTCCAAAATGTCCATATACAGAGAGATAGCTACATGACAGGGTAGTGCAACATTTCCACATACAGAGTTCTAGCTACATGACAGAGTAGTCCAACATGTCCATATACAGTGTATTAGCTACATGGCAGATGAGTCCAACATATCCCTATACTGAGAGCTTGCTACATGGCAGACAAATCAAATATGTTCATATACAGAGAGCTAGCTACATGGCAGTTTAGTGCAACATTTCCATATACAGTGTTCTAACTACATGGCAGATTTGTCCAACATGTACATATACTGAGAGCTACCTACATGGCAGAGTATTCTAACATGTCCATATAGAGAGTGCTAGCTACAATGCAGATGAGTCCAACATGTCCATTTACTGAGAGGTAGCTACATAGCAGACAAGTCCAATATGATCATATACAGAGAGCTACCTTCTTGTCAGATCAGTACAATATATCCATGCACAGAGAGCTAGCTACAAGTCAAATGAGTCAAAAATATCCATATACAGAGAGCTAGCTATATGGCAGGGTAGTGCAACATTTCCATATACAGAGTTCTAGCGATATGGCAGATGTGTCCAACGTGTCCATATACTGAAAGCTAGCTACATGGCAGACAAGTCCAATATGTTCATATACAGAGAGCTACCTACTTGGCAGATAAGTCTAACATATCCATGTACTGAGAGCTACCTACATGGCAGATGAGTCCAACGTGCCCATATACTGAAAGCTAGCTACATGGCAGATGAGTCCCATATGTTCATATACAGCGAGATACCTACTTGGCAGATAAGTCTAACATATCCATGTACTGAGAGCTACCTACATGGCAGATGTGTCCAACGTGTCCATATACTGAAAGCTAGCTACATGGCAGATGAGTCCCATATGTTCATATACAGAGAGATACCTACTTGGCAGATCAGTCCAACATATCCATGTACTGAGAGCAACCTACATGGCAGAGTAATCTGTCATGTCCATATACAGAGTTAAAGCTACATGACAGATTTATACAACATGCCCATATACTGAGAGCTAGCTACATGGCAGAGTAGTCCTACATGTCCATATACAGAGTTAAAGCTACATGGCAGATGATTCTAACATGTCTATATAGTGAGAGCTAGTTACATGGCAGAATGTCCAACATGTTTGTGTAGAGAGAGCTACCTACTTGGCAGATCAGTCCAACATATCCATGCACAGAGAGCTAGTTAAATGTCAGATGAGTCCAAAATGTCCATATACAGACAGCTAGGTACATGTCAGGGTAGTGCAACATTTCCATATATGGAGTTCTAGCTACAAGGCAGATGAGTCCAGCTTGTCTATATACAGAGAGCTAGCTACATGGCAGAGTAGTGCAACATGTCCATATACAGTGTACTAGCTACATGGCAGATGAGTCCAACATGTCCAGATACTGTGACTTAGCTACATGGCAGCCAATTCCAATATGTTCATATACAAAGAGCTACATACATGGCAGATCTGTCCAACATATCCGTGTACAGAGAGCTAGTTACATGACAGGGTATTACAACATTTCCATATACAGAGATCTAACTACATGACAGACGTATCCAACGTGTCCATATATAGAGATCTACTTTCATGGCAGATCAGTCCAAAATATCCATGCACAGAGAGCTAACTACATGCCAGACGAGTCCATAGTATCCATGTACAGAGTTCTAGCTACAAGGCATATGTTCCCAACTTGTCTATGTACAGAGAGCTTGCTAAATGGCAGAAGAGTGCAACATTTACATATACAGCGTTCTAGCTACATGACAGATGTGTCCAACATGTCCATATACTGAGAGCAACCTACATGCATGTTAGTCCAACATGTCCATATACAGGGTAATAACTACATGGCAGATGAGTACAAAATGTCCATATACACAGAACTAGCTATATGGCAGAGTAGTGTATGATAGCCATAAGCAGAGTTCAAACTACATGGCAGATGAGTCCAAAGTGCTCATATACATAGATATAAATACATGGCAGAGTAGTCCAACATGACCATATAAAGGGTACTAGGTACATGGCAAATGAGTCCAACATGTCCATATACTGAGAGTTAGCGACATGGCAGACAAGTACAATATGTTCATATAGAGAGCTATCTACTTGGTAGATCAGTCCAACGTATCCATGTACAGAGAAGTAGCAACATGGCCGAGGAGTCCAATATTTTCATAGACAGAGAGCTAGGTACATGGCAGGGTAGTCCAACATGTCCATATACAGAATTCTAGCTACATGGCAGAGAAGTTCAATATTTTCATACACAGAGAGCTAGCTACATGGCAGGGTAGTGCAACATTTCTATATATAGAGTTCTAGCTACATGGCAGATAAGGCCAACGTGTCCATA
>NW_006408755.1:688089-691571 GCF_000296735.1 Chrysochloris asiatica
CAGAGAGCTAGCTACATGGCAGAGTAGTGCAACATGTCCATATACAGTGTACTAGCTACATGGCAGATGAGTCCAACATGTCCAGATACTGTGACCTAGCTACATGGCAGCCAACTCCAATATGTTCATATACAAAGAGCTATATACGTGGCAGATCTGTCCAACATATCCATGTACAGAGAGCTAGTTACATGGTAGGGTATTACAACATTTCCATATACAGAGATCTAACTACATGACAGATGTATCCAACGTGTCCATATATAGAGACCTATCTTCATGGCAGATCAGTCCAAAATATCCATGCACAGAGAGCTAACTACATGACAGATGAGTCCATAATATCCATGTACAAATTTCTAGCTACAAGGCATATGAATACAACTTGTCTATGTACAGAGAGCTTGCTACATAGCAGAGGAGTGCAACATTTACATATACAGAGTTCTAGCTACATGGCAGATGTGTCCAACTTGTCCATATACTGAAAGCTAGCTACATGGCAGACAAGTCCAATATGTTCATATACAGAGAGCTACCTACTTGGCAGATAAGTCTAATATATCAATGTACTGAGAGGTACCTACATGGCAGATGAGTCCGTAATATCCATGTACAGAGTTCAAGCTACAAGGCATATGAGTCCAACTTGTCTATGTACAGAGAGCTTGCTACATGACAGAGGAGTGCAACATTTAAATATACAGAGTTCTAGCTACATGGCAGATGTGTCCAACGTGTCCATATACTGAAAGCTAGCTACAAGTCTAGCTACATGGCAGATACAGAGAGATACCTACTTGTCAGATCAGTCCAACATATCCATGTACTGAGAGCAACCTACATGGCAGAGTAATCCAACAATTCCATATACAGAGTTATAGCTACATGGCAGATGTATACAACATGTCCATATACTGAGAGCTAGCTACATTGCGGAGTAGTCCTACATGTCCATATATAGGATACAAGATACATGTCAGATGAGTCCAACATGTCTATATAGTGAGAGCTCGTTACATGGCAGAATGTCCAATATGTTCATATAAAAAGAGCTACCTACTTGGTAGATCAGTCCAACATATCCATGCACAGAGAGCTAGCTAAATGTCAGATGAGTCCAAAATGTCCATATACAGATAGCTAGCTACATGTCAGGGTAGTGCAACATTTCAACATACAGAGTTCTAGCTACAAGGCAGATGAGTCCAACTTTTCTATATACAGAGAGCTAGCTACATGGCAGAGTAGTGCAACATGTCCATATACAGAGTACTAGCTACATGGCAGATGAGTCCAACATGTCCAGATACTGTGACTTAGCTACATGGCAGCCAATTCCAATATGTTCATATACAAAGAGCTACATACATGGCAGATCTGTCCAACATATCCGTGTACAGAGAGCTAGTTACATGACAGGGTATTACAACATTTCCATATACAGAGATCTAACTACATGACAGACGTATCCAACGTGTCCATATATAGAGATCTACTTTCATGGCAGATCAGTCCAAAATATCCATGCACAGAGAGCTAACTACATGCCAGACGAGTCCATAGTATCCATGTACAGAGTTCTAGCTACAAGGCATATGTTCCCAACTTGTCTATGTACAGAGAGCTTGCTAAATGGCAGAAGAGTGCAACATTTACATATACAGCGTTCTAGCTACATGACAGATGTGTCCAACATGTCCATATACTGAGAGCAACCTACATGCATGTTAGTCCAACATGTCCATATACAGGGTAATAACTACATGGCAGATGAGTACAAAATGTCCATATACACAGAACTAGCTATATGGCAGAGTAGTGTATGATAGCCATAAGCAGAGTTCAAACTACATGGCAGATGAGTCCAAAGTGCTCATATACATAGATATAAATACATGGCAGAGTAGTCCAACATGACCATATAAAGGGTACTAGGTACATGGCAAATGAGTCCAACATGTCCATATACTGAGAGTTAGCGACATGGCAGACAAGTACAATATGTTCATATAGAGAGCTATCTACTTGGTAGATCAGTCCAACGTATCCATGTACAGAGAAGTAGCAACATGGCCGAGGAGTCCAATATTTTCATAGACAGAGAGCTAGGTACATGGCAGGGTAGTCCAACATGTCCATATACAGAATTCTAGCTACATGGCAGAGAAGTTCAATATTTTCATACACAGAGAGCTAGCTACATGGCAGGGTAGTGCAACATTTCTATATATAGAGTTCTAGCTACATGGCAGATAAGGCCAACGTGTCCATATACTCAGAGCGAACTACATGGCAGAGTAGTCCAACATATCCATATTCAGAGTTCTAGTAACAATGCAGATTTGGCCAACGTTTCCTTGTACTGAGAGCTAGCTACATGTCAAACAAGTCCAAAATGTCCTATACTGAGAGCTAGCTACATGGCAGAATAGAGCAACATGTACGTATACAGGGTACTAGCTACAAGGCAGATGAGTCCAACTTGTCTATATACAGAGAGCTGGCTACATGGCAGAGTAGTGCATCATTTCCATATACAGTGTTCAAGCTACAGGGTAGATGAGTCCACATTATCTATATACAGAAAGCTAGCTACATGGCAGAGTTGTGTAACTTGTCCATATACAGAGGACTAGCTACATGGCAGACGAGTCTAACATGTCCATATACGGAGACCTATATATATAGCCGAGTAGTACAACATGTCCAAATACAGAGTACTAGCTACATGGCAGATGAGTCCAACATGTCCATATGCTGAGAGCTAGCTACATGACAGATGTGTCCAACGTGCCCATATACTGAGAGGTACCTACATGGCAGACAAATTCAATGTGTTCATATACAGAGAGCTAGATACATGGCAGGGTAGTGCATCATTTACATATTCAGATTTCTTCCTACATGGCAGATGTGTGTATCGTGTCCATAAACAGAGAGCTAGCTACATGGCAGGGTAGAGTAACATTTCCATATACAGATTTCTAGATATAAGGTAGAAGAGTCCAAGATGTCTATATACAGAGAGATAGCTACAAGGCAGATGAGTCAAATTTGTCCATATACTGAGAGCTTGCTACATATCAGACGAGTCCAAAATGTCCATAAACAGAAAGCTAGATAAATGGTAGAGTAGTGCATCCTTTCCATATACAGAGTTCAGGCTACATGGCAGATAAGTCTAAAGTGTCTGTATACTCAGAGATAGCTACCTGGCAGACTACTCTAACATGACCATATACAGGGAACTAGCTAAAAGGCAGATGAGTCCAAATTGTGTATATACAGAGAGCTAGCTCCACAGCAGTGTAGTTCAACAGGTCCATATACAGGTTAATAGCGACATGGCAGATGAGTCCCTCATGGCCATATACTGAGAGCTAGCTACATAGCATACAATTCCAATATGTTCATATAATAATAGCTACCTACTTGGCAGATTAATCCAACATATCAATGTACTGAGAGCTACCTACATG